>NC_086452.1:164200801-164270801 GCF_028390025.1 Pseudophryne corroboree
TATCATCAATTTTAATATTTCTGCTATAAAGAGATACAGAGCACAGAGAAATCTCTATAATTCCAACAATGTCAAGGTTATCCACAATTGTGACTATATTATGTGTTGTGTGTGTATGTATATATGTGATAGATGGGGGTCATGGACCGTGTACGCCATATAGATGCATTTCTAATATATATATATATATATATATATATAATATATATATAGTATGTAGGTTTAGGTGTGATGTGTATATACATACACACACACACACACACACACACACACACACACAATGAAGTCATAAATGGGAATAACCTTGACATTATATACTGAACACACATCTATCTAGCTTTATTATTCTATAGTATGATAGATACCATACTGCTAAAGGACACTGCAGATTTTCCAGTTACAATAGACATAATTATACTATTACATATTAATACATTACAGCTCAGGGAAACTGGTATCTGACGTCTAGCTAACAACCCCAAACTTTAACTCCAGTACAGGATTTTTAGTATTTTGAAATACAGACTTACAGTGGAACATATGCTTCATATCTTAAAATGTAACTGACTGCATAATTGGATGCTTTAAATTATGAATGGTTTTCCCTTTGCTTTAGGTAAAAGAAACAAGGTTAGTGAGATAGATCAGAAATGCTTGCTGACAGATCTTTTTACATTCTGGATGTTTCCCTACCAGACAGTCTTGCAAATACTGTATCATGGCAGAATAGAATAGAATAGGAAGAATGCCTCATATCTTGTTTTTCCCATATTTGTTTAGTCCACTTGCTTCCTGGCAATGTACTGGTATGTTCTTTTTGCATAACAAGTCTGGCTTACATATGGTTAAAGCAGGTTAGCAAGTTATGTTGTAGCTTAATTGAAAGGTGTTTCACTCTAATTAGCCCATTAAAACTACAATATTTGCAATGTACACTTGAGGAATGATCACATGGCTTCATGGAAAGTTTAGGTAAAATACAGTATTTTATTTAGGTAATACGTGAGCCATGGTGAAGGTGTATGGCATCACAGGGAATCCTTTATGGCTTCCTTACACACTGCAACACTAAAACTGTTTGACTAGTGTTATATACTAATACTAATAACAAATAAATAATATGAATATGTAATAATTAAGTATAATAGTTTGCATATTTTTCAAAGATCTCTGATATCTATCTATCTATCTATCTATCTATCTATCTATCTATCTATCTATCTATCTATCTATCTAGGTTTTTTTGCACACCCCAGACCAGTCCTGTATAGCGTGTGATTTTGTTTATGTGTACACACAGTGGACAAATTAGTGCAATGTGCTCAGTCTGTTCTGATTGCAGGAGAGGAATAAAAAGTGAAGTCAGTCAGAAATGAAAAGAAAACATATTTATTCAATTGCCATTTATCCAACAGGGCTGCTCCCCTCGCAGTCTCCTTAAGTACATCTGACAGCAGTTAAAGCCACGTCTGTTGTAAACAGGATCTCCCCTGCTTTAGCCTACAACTGCCTGTCACTTCCTAAGCCAATCGCAATAATAACCGCTGGATCATTGTAAATGTGGCTAAAGCCGCGTTGGACAAAATCAATCTGCCATTTGTTGGCTCGGAAGGAAATCACTTGCACAGTTGACGAATTGCTTGCAGTACCCTTCAGCAATCCTTAATCTCTCTCTCTCCCTCTCTCTCTCCTCCGTCCTCCATCCCCTTTCCTTGCAGCCTCCTCTGGATGTTACCCTTTCCCCAGGACTTCAGGTAATAAGAAATGGCATTGACCCTTCTCATCCTTACGATTACCTTTCTGAAGCATGAACTTGGTATAAAATCACACATCAGAAAATTCACTATAATTATTTTGCAATGCCATCAGCACAGATCAATCAAGAGGAAGCCCAGTAGTGGAATGCTCCTTGCAGCCATGGCTGGAGCCTGCCGTGTCCCTGCTGACTGACAGCTTTGGTAATTAAGTGATTGTAGAGACCTCTCCAACTGTTCTAACAACCTTGTCAGGGCCTGTCTGTGGACAGAACAAGCAGAAATCAATGTGCTTTCTGCTCCCTGAGCATTTTCTGATCATGTACAAGGAGAGAGGAAATGAAATCTAAGAAAGAAAAGGCAAACCACTAGCACTAAACGCTTGAATTAATTTGGGAGGCAAAAAGTTAACTTGGTGAAGTGGGAAGAAGAATAAGAAGGCAAAAAGCAAATACGAAAATGAATTGGGGCATGACACATTGTAATGAAAACTCAAATGAATGTGCCAAGATAAATCTAAGACAGATGCAATGGAGTGACTGCCTTAAATCAAGCGGACTAACAATGTCAGTCTACAGTATCCCCTCTCTGTCCACTCTTCCAATGTACAAAGTAAATCCAGCAGTAGCCTTTTGCTAACTGTCTTTCACAGTTACAGACTCCTATCACTTTTTTTATGCAATACTGGTTTATTTATTATTAAGTTGTATATGGGAGAATTGACAAGTTTTTTTATATTAAAATTCCAGAAAGGACCTGGTAATTTAATTAGACTTCCTAAGAATTTTAGTTTCATCTACAGAGATTAACACTGTTTCTAAATTCTTATAAATAGTTTTATCTGCAAACCATGAAATACATCAATTCCACTAATAATGAAATCATGAACACTCACTGCAACTACATATGTACATAACAATACGTATGCTTTCTATACCTACCTACAGTATAAGAAGATGAGGACATGGCGGAGAGTAAGTTCTAAAACTAGAATGATGTTTCCTGAGTTTGCTGGTTTTGAAGATTCATCCCTGGATCTGTTGCCCTTGAAAGTGGAGCCTAGAGATGAGTAAAATATTTTCAGATCTTGAGGTGGAATAGACCATATCAAATAGGTGCAAACTACAAGCAATATAGGGGTCTATTTGCTAAGCCTTGGATGGAGATAAAGTGGCTCCTAACTGCCATGTTACAGGCTGGGTTTGAAAAATGAAAGTTAGGAGCTGGCTGGCTGCTACTTTATCTCCATCCAAGGCTTAGTAAATAGACCCGTTAGTCTTCAATTTCGGTCTTTTATTCAACCTTGCATGTAATGGCAATCCACAGTTTATTTGTAAATTTTGCAGCCAACATTCCATACACTTTATGGTTTAGAAATAGAGCTGGGATGGTGTGAAATCATTCAGCTTTGTGGTTGGGTTCTGGTATAATACAGCTCTTATGGACTGTGGAGCCACCACAAACTTATTTGCAATTGCGTACACATTCACAGCCTATACATAAAAGCGAGGAACATCGGAGCTAAGGGTTGGTCTATGGTTGCACAGACTGGACACAGCAGTAGCGACTCAGATGCCATGTTTTTGCATGAGCTCACAGCTATCAGAAGATACCTACCCAGTAAATGGCCATGAGACACCTATGTTTTCCCAACCACTCCACATAAACATTCCGTTAACACCTCCGAACGGTCACTTCCTGTCAATCACTTCTCCATGAAATCCTCATTGTGCGCAAGACTGCAGAGGCCCCTTCATGCACATTGTGATACATGTTTTCAGTCCACAAAATGCCTTCACTCTTGAACCAGCTCTGAACTGGCGGTCTTGGGCTCGTATCTATTTTGTACCTCCAAGTTGCACTTCATCAGAAAAGTGGGTTCCAAGGGGCAATTTAAAATACTCATACAAACATGAAATAAAACCAACACTGATGTTCTTGTACTCACAAGAGTGATTTAAACTAGATAAACGAAAAATCTGAATTCAAAGAAAGGGGAGATTCTAATGAAACAGGAGATTGGACTTTGCTGTGACAATTACAGTTTTTCATAGTCCTCCTGTGCACCTCTACAGATACTTCTACCAGTCTGCACACAGAGGGAAACTTCTATTTTATTGAAGAGTCTCCTTAGAGCTAGGATTACATGTACACCTTGATGTGTGCTAGGTAGACCATCCAAGTTTACCAAAACGTAGCCCAGGACTTTTTGGGTGTGCATCACATGCACATATGAGACCCACATAGGGCTGTAACTAGAGTTGTCACTGCCCTGTGGTACCTACATTCAGAATGCATGCTGCCCAAAATGACGCCCGGCAGATATATCGGAGAACCGCGCTGTTTGTACTTTAGCCCCTCTTCATGACATCATGACATCACATGTGCAGGGGGTGAGCATGATCCTGGGTGCATTATTGCCATGATATCACTCTTCATCAACACTTAATACTGGTTGTGTTGGTGGTAGAACTAGTTTATTGTGTATTCAAAATACTTGTATTCTCTATACGTTGAAGTATACGTGGAATGCCATATTGCTTGCCTCATCAGTTGTACTTTCTAAATGACAATAACACCATGTAGGTGGTCATGTGATATCTACAATAATAAAAGGTATACATTAAAATTTTCCTAATTGTAGTATCATGAGATTATAGCCTCCACTTTAGGGAGGTTGCTTATACAAGTAATGCACATTTCAGAAGGCACATTAACAAAAATACAACCACTCTACTGTATAATACAAATTGACTACAGTCAGTATCTTTACAAATATATTTTTATCTGTTTGTTTAATAGATTTTACATGACTATGGAAAATAACTGCAAGAGTCCCTTAAATGCTTAATGAAAGCAGTAAATCCCTTACAAATTATTTAAAAATAAACACGCTAAATGAGACCCAAGAGTATATCTGCATGATGTTAAGCAGAATATTGGTACTGGAGATTTCTTAATTGTTTAAACAGTACAAATTATACAGAGAATGCACTGTAGAAGGGAAAAGAGAAGAGAAAACAGATTTGTGCCAAAGTAGCATCAATCACTTCCTAAGTGAAGTCAACAGGGGGTCTTATTGTGCTGCAGAGGTGCTGTTGTCACCTCCTTGTAGGTTATAGCTGAACTGCTAAGGCACCATCTGGTCCAGAGCCATCTATCAAGCTCATGATATAGGGATTGTGGAACAAAGAATAGGGGAGTGGTGCATAGGGCAGGGGAAAAGGTGAAGATGAGGGAATACTAAAGATTCTGAGACATTAGATGGAGAAAAAAAGTAAAGAGAGAGCCTGGTAATCCCGGTGTATATGAGAATGGACTTTGCTATTTCAAGACCATGCAGAATAAAGGTTACATGACTTTTAAAGCTGGAACACGTTATTGCAATATGAGAGGTATCTTGCTACACTAACAAATATTGCAAATATATATACACACATATATGTATATATATATATATATACATATAAAGAGAGGGAGAGACACACACACATGTTGGCTGTTCTGCAAACAAGAGGAATGTTGTGTGCACTGACTATATGATAGAGAACCAATTAGGGGTTCTAGTCTTCACTGGACTCCCATGGTCTCCACTACTTTATATAGCACAACATACAATGTATAGTTCTTATATAATTCACTATCAGCCATATTTTTCTTCTAAAAGTTCCTTGCTATGACAATCGTTACACCGGAGGATGTGAAGTATGGTTATCAAAAAAATGATTAAATATCTTCTATGAAAGATAAGCTATATTTTAGTTTCAATTGTCTTTAAACACACATATAGAGTAACACATTGGCAATCCATTATTAACATTGTGCACTTAGGGGTCTATTTACTAAGCCACAGGCTGTGTTTGAAAAATGACAGGAGCCGATTGGCTGGTACTTTATCTCCAGTGACTTTATCTCCACCCAAGGCTTAGTAAATAGACCACTAAGTATCTCATTTGGTAGTAAATCTGGCTAGAAGGTACAATTTTGCTCCTTGGCAAAACCATGTTGCTTTACAGAGGGGACTCATTTAAAATGCACAGATAGATTTATAGTTGGGAGAAGGGTGTATCATACTCTAGTTTAGCTCAACTCTAAATTGCAGTGTAATCAGTGATAGATCGGCCTGGTATTCATGTGCCAAATACAAAGTCAGGCAATATTTTGAATGCATGCATAAAATAAAAAATACATTCATCTTAACATGGTTTGTATTCAGGTGAATTTGCTCCTAACTCAAATGAACATAAACTTTAACCTTTTGTAGACACCCACATTGTAATTTATAAATGTATAAGCTAGTGTATTTGTTATAGCAACTCCAATTTGGTAAATGTTTCAATAACTAGAGATTCAAATATTATTCCCGCCGGGGGTGGCAAGCTGAAACGTGTGAAAAGTTACCTGTTTGGGCACCCAAACAGCGCCCATTAGTTTAGTCGGGTTTAGCTACTTCACACGTCTAAACCAGACACTAATGGGCGCAATCAGCGCGATAGGGGACATCAATTGAATATCGCTTTAGTCAGAAGATAGGGGGTGATAACAATTAAATTCCCCCATAATGCTGACATTTTCAACATGTCAACATGTTAAATGTTGGCATTCTGAACATGTCAACATTCAGACCATGTCCACATTATGGTGTTGAAATCCTGACTACATTCCATCTATACATCCCCCTGCACTTTTGACTGGTACTGTTAGACAGACAATAGAGACTCCGGAACATTGGGGAGGGGTAAGGTGGGAAAGGTGGTTTTGTGGGGGTTTTTTTTAACCCAGGAAGCGACTTAAAAAACCTATCTTTGACCCATGTTGTCTGCCTGTCACCTAGGCTTTCATATCTTTTTCTGAACTTGCTATTTATGTCAATCACCTTCACTCCTTGTCCATCTTTCTATCATTGTGACTTTTTCTCAGACGTCAAGTCTACTCTGTGCCATCTGCTGTCTAGCATATTGAACCTGGGAGAGACAACCATTGGGTGTCTCAATGCAATGCCTATCCCCTTATTGCAGGAGTCTCATGAAAGCATATAATTAGACTGCACCCCCAGTGAGCTGGTGTCAACTCCTATCAGCACCTTAAGTCAATATAAATGGTTAGCAGCACAAAACAGAGAAATCGCTTATAGTCTCTCTGACTGTTTACTCTCCAAAGTTCCAGAGACCACTGGTTGCTCTGGCAGAAAGTGACATAATTTTACATCTCTGAAGAGGAATGCTCTTTGTCTTTGCATGCATTGAGGCATCAAGGGACACTTTATTAGTCGCTGTCCCTTAAAATCAGGAAATAGTTTTGCTCCTTCTAAAATTATTATTATTATTATTACTACAAGTTAGTTATGCACATATTCCACAGCGCTTTACAGAGAATATTTGGCCATTCACATCAGTCCCTGCCCCAGTGGAGCTTACAGTCAATATTCCCTACCACATGAACACACACATTCATGCTAGGGTTAATTTTGTTGCGAGCCAATTAACCTACCAGTATATTTTTAGATTGTAGGAGGAAACCGGAGTACCCAGTGGAAACCCATGCAAGTACGGGGAGAATATACAAACTCCACACAGTTAGGGCCATGGTGGGAATCGAACCCATGACCTCAGTGCTGTGAGGCAGTAATGCTAACCATTACATCATCCGTACTGCCCCAATGACTCTACATTACAGCCATTGATAGAAGTGTCATTCCAGAAGTATTTATGCAGTCCAATTTTTTTTTTTGAGTTTCTCTATAAAGAACAGATCTCTGTTTGTTGCTCTGGACTTTTTATGTCAACACCTTTGTGTAGTGGCCCAATTTAGTAAACCTTTGGGATTTTCATGTTATGGAATGCTTTAAAAAATTAAGAGATATTGCTTTTTATTCCTTTGGCAGACTCTTAAATCTTCAACCTTCTGTTCCCTTGGAATATCCTGAAGAAACATTTTCTGTAAACACAAGGTCAACTGTTTAACCCCACTGTCCGTTTGATTGTAGTGTACCATCAATTTAATTCCAGGTACATATCCTCTTTCATTACCCAAACCCCTAGCCATTCCTGGTGATATCTGGAAAGGAAATTATTGAAATATTTACTTGCACTGTTGTTTTTTTAACTAGCTGTTACCACCCTTCCACCTGCCAAAGTTTTAACATGAATGTGGCTAGTGGTTGAGGAATTTCCCTTTCAGGGGTACACTATTTGCCTTTATTCTTATAACAAATATTTTACCCTGATAATTTACTCCTTCATACTGTATCTTAACTGACAAATAAGTGTAATATGTTTCCAAGTTTGGGTGGGGGTTCTGGAATCAACTAGATATTAAACTGGATTCTTATCTGTATACTATAATCAATAATATAGTATACAGAGTGACTCAATAAGGCCACAGCACATTACCTCTTGATTGTTTCAGTACATCTTGACGGTTTGGTCTATTTGAACAATTTGCACATAATAATCCTGTTCATGAATCTTTAAATAACATTACATTTATAATAATCTTTGGGTCTCATCCAAAATTCCCAATTGCTATTTGTACACCTTCAAGGTTCCTTCTGTTGACATCTCTATGCCAGATCTCAAAGTCATCTGAAAGGAACTCATGACACGTTCCTTAGGGTCTCTCATTAGACATATACTAACACACATTGTTGACCAACAACCCTTTTATGTCCCAGAAAAAGACTGTCCTCTAATTGTTGGAAAGTTTTAGTCCTGTTTCTTTTCACGTGAAGGTATATCTCACTCAATGCATGTCCAATGTCTTGCATCACCCCGTTATAAAATTAGGGATCAGTCTTTGGTCAAGAAACATTTTCAAGTAACACCATTGACTGACCATTTATAAAAGTTTGTTCAACAGACCTCAGATTCTATAATGGGAATTTGCATGGGAAATTGATTTGAACGTGCTATAATCCTCAAGAGCCCTTCTCGTAAAATTACTCCATTTGCAGTATGTTTTCAGCTTAAAATGGACAAGAGTTGCCCATAGGTCATACCCACCTGGTGGGTATTCTCAGTGAAATAATTTGCGTTATTCACATTCCAAGTTCTGACTGCTGCATAGGTGCTTGTCCTTGTCATATCCACTGCCCTATGTCCACTATCCTGTCCTTGCACATCTGGATGTATTTCAAGATCATTTGGCAAAAGATGTCAAAAAGAGCTCAGTGTTCACTGCAATGCCTAAACATCTGGTATTTTCTGCTTATGTGTCCAGAAGCTATTTGGATATTTTCCACCTATTACTAACATGGATTGTTTCTGAATGTCATTATGCCTTCTTTCTGATTGTCTGATTTTTTTGTTATCATCTCTGCCAGCCTATAACAATGACATTTGACTTGTTTTCCGACTATGCACCTGTCCTGTCTGTTCTCACCCCTGACATGCTTCCAACCATAATCGTGCCTTGCTCTCAGTTTTCAGAACATGGATGGACAATGTTGGCTGAAGATGCTATATGCAGTAAAGGGAAATTACATATTATCAAGCCTAAATTTTCTACGGTTTTCTTTAAAACATGGGATTTAAAATAAAAATTAAAATGGTTTTCCAAATAATTGACTTTGGAAAAAACTATTTTATATATATATATATATATATATATATGTATATATATATATATATATATATATATATATATATATATATAGGATCTGCTACACGTGCCCTTAGACCTACTAAAAAGTCTCTTATGATTCCCAACCAATCCTCACACATTCCCTTAGCCCTTCCCATGTGCTATTTATGTGCCTGTTTGTCTTAAGGCCACATGCCCTGAGCCTACTGCAGCAGTCGGCTGAGCACTGTCTTCACGACTCCTTTCCTGCTCTGTCTATAACTCCATACTGGTTTTCTTCCATTTTGGGACCTCCCCCTTTATTATGATTCCATGGTTCAGTCAATCAGTCAACATTTACCAGACAAATGCACAGACGATGCTAGCCTGATCGAGACACAGTCATCCCCTAGTACTCTGTGTGTCTGAGGCTATAATGCCCTTTGCTGGTGTAGATACTGAGACAAAGTTATTAATAAACATGGACTATTCATGTGGTGGGAGCCTGAGTGCACCACTGCAAGTGACCCACTAAATGTGAAATTGTTTCATAGGGGTTGTAGACTTTGATAATTCTGAGTGAAGCCAAAACTTTGCAGCAACTAACAAATGTGTTCAAAATAATAATAATAATAATAATAAGAAGAAGAAGAAGAAGAAGAAGAAGAAGAAGTATATTTTATTATAGGAAAACTGTTGTTTTGCTTTATCCCTTAATCGATAGCAAGCCAATAAAGGAAATCATCATCAGTACCTGTAGTTGGGAGCTGCTGAAACCATTACAAATGTTTAGTTCATCGTGCAGGAGAACTGATTCTGTCCAGTCTCCTACTATTTGGCTGTATGAGGGACAGTTACAAAAAATTAAGGTTTTTCTATAAATGCACTTCTCCTTTTATCTCTAAAGTCTATTCCCACCATTTAACTACTCCCACCATTTAAAAATAAGTTTATATGGGGGATATTGTTTGAAAAGTCAGTTGGGTGTCTATTTTCTCCTATCTAATAGACTGGAAAAAACAGACACCCAACCGACTTTTCAAACATTTGAATTTCCCCCTATGTTTCTTAACTGAATGTGGGAGCACTTTCAGTGTAATCACATTACTCTGTGCTGTAGAGTTCCAGATGAATTTTGGCTTTTACAATGGAGGATCTTCTTTGCAGAATCTACTGTAACAGCAAATTTATCAAAGTTGACTGCAGAAATATTAAGGTTTTAGCCACCTGTGAAATAATGTTTCACTGCTACTAGAGCAACAATTTGTATGCTGTGACTATGAAACTTAATTAGCTGAGACATAACTTAGCAGGAGGCAGGCCCAGTACAGAAGTTCACCATAGGACACTCTAAGAAACCTATCAATCCACAAGGAATTATTGGTACCATTAGTGATGGTAATAGTTCCTACCAGTGGTGTAACTAGACATTTGTTGATCCAATTTAAAAAAA
This sequence comes from Pseudophryne corroboree, assembly GCF_028390025.1. Classification (NCBI taxonomy): domain Eukaryota; kingdom Metazoa; phylum Chordata; class Amphibia; order Anura; family Myobatrachidae; genus Pseudophryne; species Pseudophryne corroboree. Next base: position 164,211,569 of record NC_086452.1, read on the forward strand.
AATTCTAAGGGCCGCAATATACCTGCCAGTGGGGAAAATGATCATGCACTCATGGGGCTTTGACATGTCTCTAAATTGTTGTCAACATGAGTTGTAAGCAATGTGTATACTATAATTAGAAACACTTCAGCTGTCACATTGATCCAAGCAATGCATTACTTCTTTGCACATCCTATATTACTAATTTGTAGACATTTCTAACTTTAATGGTTGTTGTCTTTGAGTTACTAAATTGAATACAATTTGTTCTTGAGCTATATAATCTTTAAATAAATCAGGAGCATTAATTTGCTGGATGCACTACAGTACATTTTAGGCAGGGACCATAGGTACTTTGAATACAGACAGGCATTTGCCTGTTGAGAACAGAAATCAATATAGTGCAAACCTCTCACTCATTGTCCCATCATCGACCGTCCGCTCAAGTTAATAACTTGATACACTAAACTGGCAACATTCAATTTGTTCAAGTTACACCCCCAATGCAATAAAGTAATTGATTAGTGCTCAGATAGCAGTTTTAATTAGTTGCTTTTTAATTACCATTTTAAATGAGTTTCGCTATAGGAGAGATGAGTTCACCCTTGCCTTTGATTTTTCCAATATTAATAGATAACATTGGGGAGATACCATATACATTAGTAATGACATGGTAATAGGTTAATTGATTGGTACAGGGTATTATGTTATTATGAGAAAATATGCTTTTCTTCTAAAGCACAGAGATGTGATTGTAACTGAAGCTTCATTACATTCCATGCATCACAGCTTGCTGTAATTTATATTTTAATTATATAGGGATAGATGTCTCAAACGGAAATCCCCTTTGTATTAGTGTTGAAAGTAATCAAAGTGCATATAGAATCGACCCTTGATAAAGCATAAGAGCGTCCTTACAGCCTATTTTTCATGCAGAGAAGATAAGATCTCATAACATGTAGAGCTGTAAACACAAAAAGGTCACAGACGGAGATGTTAAAAAAAATTACAGCGAGAGGTGATAAAGTGGCGAGGGTGAATAATGTGAATTACTGTTAATGTAATGCAATGTTAAGAAAATTTACATTTTTACATTAAAAATCTTTAAATACACATGTTAGGATCAAATATCAAATTTATTTAATTATATACCCTGTTAACCATTTCACTTCCAAGGTGAGTTTTACAGTGTAAGTGGGTACTCTGTTGTGTGTTACTGTCTATTTGTACAGTAAACACAGAGGATATGACAGATGGACATAGCTATTATAGATGTAGGAGCAAAGGTGAACCCACTCTGGGATCATTTGTTTCAAAGTGTCAACTCTTGTTTCAGAATATAAGATGTTATATTGTATAATGCCCTCTGATCTTGTGTTCCAATATATCACACGTATAAGGGGAATCCTGATGTTTGTATTGGTAAATGTAATGCATTTTAATCTGCAAATTAAGTCAAGACTTTTGAACAAGTCAATAAATGAGGAAATACTAGTAAACATCTTTGCGGCTGACATGTAATTCAGTTCTATCACATGATTTTGTATAGGTTGTACAGAAGAAAAGTTCACCATGCATATGTGAACAACATGGGTTAAACTATATGTGAGTTAATAAACAAGTTAAAAAACAAAACCAATCACATAAGTATTTCTACCTCAAATTACAACAGGGCATGCTGGCACTATAAAAGCGCGCACACACACACACACACACACACACACACACACACACACACACACACACACACACACACACACACACACACACACACACCTTTTATAGTGCTTGCATATATTAAGATTGTATGGGTGCAGTGGGTTTTGAATATATCTATTGCATGCATGTATTGATATTCCATAGCAGCAGTAACTACTGAGAAGTAACATAAGTGGAATAAAATTTGTTAGTGGCTGCATAACATTTAATATAACTTGCATTGTGTGCCTTGAATTTCTCCAATTAAGCAAACGCACAAGAAACTCTCCAGTAAGTAGAGAAAGATGAAATATACAGGCATCTTAGAAAATATATCTGGTGTCAATAATCATTTTCAGGTCCAGGATCATTAGCATCAATGCCACAGACAAAAGTTTGGGAGTTGGTGCATTTACAGTAACTGCTGGTATAACGTATCGTTACCACCTTTGGTGCAGTGCAAAGTGTCCTGAAACAGCCAAATCCTACACTAAAATGCGTTTGCCAAAGTTTTACAGTACTGTATGTGGAAAACACAGCTCTACCTGATATTAAAACATATTTGCAGACCTCAAACTAACGGTTTGCAGCGTAGTAGGAAAGCATGAAACTCCCGGGTAATTAAAGTTTTACATCTGATTTGAATGACTGATATAATATTGTTCAGCTAACAGTTATAACTTATTACTATTTTCCTGTCATTTTTGTAGCAGTTCAGACTTTGGTATAAAGCATGGGAAAAACATAAGGATCAGATGTATACACTACACATGCACAGCTAAAACGTGAGATCCCCCCTCTTAAGGATGCACGGGGTATACTGTATGATGACTACACAGCGTTGACACGGATTGCACTACAGAACACTGTAAATACATACGTGTCTTGCTGCCCTGCCTAATACTGCGTGTGTGATGCAGGTCACCATGTTGTCTAGCAAAACTTGTATCAGGACGTACTATATTGACAATATATTCACAGGTTAAGCAGTGTGTTTAAAGTTCTCTGTCGGCAATGTTAATACAGGTGATTTCATTGCTGCTAAGCCCCCAATAATTTAGTGGAGTGTAGCCCACTGATAGTATTTTATTTTTATTTTTTTTACAGAAAACTCTTATTTACGTAAGTACTCTTCATGGCCCTCGTCACCAGTAAAAATGTAATTTATGATTTCTTTAACAGACATGTTTATAACAATTTACCAACTGATCAATTACATTTGACAAGTCCTGTATTTTTAAGGGAATATGCATCCTTACGTTTTATAAAAAATAATCAGAATTGTTCTATGAAACTGGCAAGTGATTAGGGGTAATCATTTCTGTATGTTTCAGCAGTTAAGAATAGATAATAAAAAAAACTATATATATAAAAAGATCAAATAGAAGAATAGTAGTATAAATTCAAATCTCAGCATCCGAAATGAAAAAAACTAGAGCTGATGTTTGGAAGTGATAGCAGCCCTATTTGGAAAAATAAAACATTTTGCTCATTTTCATTTTTGCACGTCTCATTTTTAGTTTATGTACTAGTCTCATTAAATTCTGAAATCTAAGGCACAAATAGATTTATTAATCGTATTACTTCAAGTTGTATATAACAAATAAAGGTATTAACTTGCCTTTGAGAGAACAAAAATACAAATTTCATTGACCAATAGAGGATTTTTTAATTAAAAAAACAACAACAAATAACTATTGGGCGATCGAGCATTCTGTGTTTATAAAGCCTAATAATTACACGGGCTACATACGATGCAATTTATGTTGTAGCTTGTTCAAGGGATTACTCCAAATCAGCTGTGTGGCATTTAGGCATAGTTATGGTACATTTGGAATAGACAAAGACAGCACATTCATTGTGACCATTAGCGCCACCTTGTGGCTCCAGGTAGCATGGACGTCTTTACATTTACATTTAAATGGCTAGGAAAACATAAATTATCATTAATAAGCAAAATGGATAAGACAGCTGAAAATCAATACAAAGGATTCATAAAACAAAAGCACCATGTTACTTACACTGAAAATGTTTTTCCCCCTCATGTTCAGTAGAACATCTCCTATAAATAATAGAACAAAAAAAACAAAAAACAAAAAAACCTAAAAGTATGCACGTATATTATTAATCTCGACCAAAAACTCGGCATTTTGAGGTATACCTGCGTGTGTACTGAATCCTTCATATAAATTATATCGCTGGTGTAATTTCAGATGTTTTTAGTCCTCAAGTATTGTTTTCTCCTTAAAAAAATGAAAAAAAGTTTACATTCTGCAAACTTTGTAAAAAAAACAAATACAAGACACAAATAAAAGTCAGAAATAATTAGCTTTAAATATTTATTATGTAATATATCCAGTATTTAGAGACAGTAGGCATACGCAATTCTAAAGGCATTTCATGACTTTTTTAAAGTAAACATTTGTTCTAAATTGTATAGCTTGTATATACGGGGTTAGTAATAATATAGAGTCATTCTGCCTAAATCTCATCTCCAACCTATCCCCCTTTCTTCTCATCAATATGCAATAGTGCGCTTTTTGTTTTTAATAAGTAACATAACAGTGCGAACGTAAGACTTATTTAAATGTCATATGGGGGGAGATTACGAGTTCACAAACATTAATTACAATATATTGACAAAGCAGTATGGCAGTTTGGTGTGTGAGCAGATGCAGATTAGCGATCCTGGCATCAACATTAATGTTGACAAGGATAGGCATACAAATAACGCGCTCATTTATAGATATACTACAGTATACAGGCTAGATACTTATATTATAAATACTATTACAGTGTGTGTTTGTGTGTGTGAGAGTGTGTGTACACACAATTGCACACCATTATTAGATCTGCTGAAAGAGAAATGTGTAAAATACACTTCGCTTCAAAGCTGCTACACTTTAACTCCATAATAAGTCACAAGCCTGGATGAATTATTTATAACAACATCGGTGTTATCGATTCCTTGGTGTCTTTGCCATGTGAAAGCAGTCGTCATGTCACAGATACCAGTCGCTGTGCTCTACCAAGGTGAAACCCTCATGGAATGTATATAGCCGGTATCGTGAGTAATAAACTTCGGACCAACGCTTCAAGTTGTCATGCATCGAATAACTGGCGATGTGATTACGTCCAATTACAGCTATCATGAACAAATACTGCACAGCTAAAACTACAATACATTGCATATTTCCTCTAAAAGTTAATACACCGTACGTAAAATACAACAGGATAGATGATAGATAGATAGATAGATAGATAGATAGATAGATAGATAGATAGATAGATAGATAGATAGATAGATAGATAGTTAGACAGACTGTCTCTTTATCCATATACTGTGACCCATTATTGAATGTCAGTGCAACTTTCGATAATACATTGGTAAACGGGGGTCCATGGTGCTTTTAAGGTACGAGTTACGAATCATCGCTACAAATCTTTATCTGTATCCACAAACAGAACGGTCTCTGTACGCATCTGCCTTCATGTCTATTTCCAACAGTATGTCATTCAGACCAAGCTGACGCAGTGCAGGCTTTGCCTCTAAGATTATTACACGCAATAAAAACTCATTACATGAATTTAAACACCAACGGTAATTTATCTTATTTAAGAAGGTTTTCTTTAATCTCGATAGGTAACTTAATCGTTCACAAATGCACAAGCGCACACGTGTATACACTTATACACACACACACACACACACACACACACACACACACACACACACACTATATATATATATATATATATATATATATATATATATATAGTCGCATACAGTGTCTTTCAGTTATATACAGTGCACTGAACACTAGTACATTTTATGTATATAAAGGCAGTTCGGTGCACATGCAATAGATTCCTGAAAATGTTGATGCCAAATAAAATGTAACTTGAAATCATTCATTAGCACCTTATAATTACTCTGCTAATTAGGTTGAACACGGTACTTAGTCAGGAGTAATATGGAGGCTCGTCGTAGACACCCCCCTCCCCCCTTCCAGTCCTTTGACATTCAACACGAGACAGGTTGGAGCTGTCCTGGAGAAATTAACACGACTTGATGCTGTTCAGTATCAGCAGAATAATTTCACAGTCCCAATGGGTCCACAACATCTATTCCTGTTACTACTAAAATAAGAGCGTAAGAGAGCTCGGATTGGCTAATTAGTCAGGCAAGCATTGCACGATATGCAAATATGTTAATTGAAGCAGCAGACAAGGAATTACAGCCTGTGATGCGGTAAATAAACGGGTGTATGTGTATTTGTGGACTTGTAATTCGTCGCAGGGTTCTGTTAGCTTAATAAGGACCATATAATTAATCATGCATTTACCAAACTCTATCCAAACCTGATAATAATAATAATAATAATAATAATAATAATAATAATAATAATAATAATGTAAATTTTTATGGCCACAATTAATATAGAATGTGTAATGTATGAAAATATATTCTGTGGTAATCTGACATAGAGTGCAGTCTTGAAACGCAAACAAATCTTAATTAAACCTCAATCTCATATCGTATTTAATAGTTAAATAACATAAGGAGGAAAAAGTCATCAATGTTTGATTTTTGTGTTATTAAAGAACAGATATGTAGGCTTCTAAGGGGTAGAATAAAACGATGTCAATCACTTACTCTGTTAGAAGCTCATTCTGAAGTTTAGTCCAGTGTATTGTGGTCCTGCATTTCTTTGCAGACACTTCTTGCATACTGCTCTTTTTTTCTCTCGTAAGAGTACATTCATATTCTTATGTATTTTAATGTACGTCTGTACTGTGTGCATTGTCCTTGAACAAGGAAGTTATGTTATTATTCAAAATAAATGTCATCCCATTTTTTTTGCCTCTTCTCTTTCACCTTTGTCCCGGTGTTATTTATTTATTTGTTATTTTCTTTCACCATATTTAATTTATTGTGCTTTAGATTAGAGGAAGCGACCCAGGAGATACAAGGTAAAAAAAGAGCATCCTAGCCCATAGCCTTAGTAAATTGTACAGTGTGATGCTGCTCCTCCTACCATTGGCTGCCTTGGTCAGATCGTCAGGTCTCACCCACTCCAGCTACCAATGTGACTTCTCGCACACAGCTAGTGTAGCCAGAGGCGGGGGGAGAAGGAGGGACGAGTCGGTGGTCCTGGAGGTGACGTCACGGGAGGGAGTCACTGGAGCCCAACAGGAGAAGGATTACAGGGAAAGAAGCGACAGTAACCGGGAGTCAGCCAGGCACAGTCTGTGAGGAACCTCAACTTTCAAAGAAAGTTCAACAACTAGAGCACAGCCACCCGGATCACTGCAGCCCTCATCCCAGCTACACAGGGGTCATTAAGATGAAATATAGCAATGTGGAACACATCCTTGGCACATTAATATAGATACACGTATGTACTACAGCTAACAGCACGTGTGTGTCTGTGTGTCGTCTGCACTTGCCAGGTTGTGCTGCACTTATTCCCAAACCGACCACTTCGCTAACATCATTGCATGTTTTCAGCTCTCCTCTTTTTCCTCATATATAAATATTATTTTTAAAGCAGATTTTTTTTTCTTACCTTCTGGGTTTGATTTTACATTTCAAAGAATATTCGTATTTTTTTTATTTTATTTTTTTGTGAGGGGAAAAATAAAGATTGCTCCAAGAGGATTGTTATGAAGACTTTGTTTTAAAATACAAGCAGCATGGAAGGCTCCAGTTTTGGGATAGACACTATATTGTCCAACGCTGGCTCTGGCAGCCCTGGCATGTTAAATGGAGACTTTAGGGACAGCAGAGGCACGGATTTTAGAAATCAGAGCCCCCTTTCTCCTGGCTCGGAAATAGACACTGTGGGGAGTTCGCCTTCTTCTCCAATCTCAGTTAGTATGGAGCCTTCAGATCAGCACCGGCTGGTGGACAGCGCACATCTCCAGCCTCAGCACCTCCACCATCACCTCCAGCACCACAGCCAGCAGCCGCAGCAGTCCCCTCCTCAGCAGCCGGCCCAACTTGCCACTGCGCCCAGGACTTCCACTTCTTCCTTCTTAATTAAAGACATTTTGGGGGATAGCAAACCGTTGGCTGCCTGTGCCCCATACAGCACCAGTGTGTCCTCACCTCACCATACTCCGAAACAGGAGGGTAATGTGTCTTCAGAAAGTTTTCGACCCAAACTAGAGCAGGAGATGCAAGATGGCAAGGGTAAAGGGGAAAAGATTCGCGATGACTTGAATTCAGACATTAAAGGACATGGTGAGTTTTTGGGGTATTCTTTTTCCCCCAAATGTTGATGAAATTCTAATATTGGACACAAAATATACAGTTTGTAAGGTGTGTGTTATTTATGCTGTGACGTCCATTATATTTACCTTAGTGACGTTCGCCAATCCACATGTTTTATATAGTGAAATAGTTATTTGACTTATGCAGCAAATAAAACACACACACATTTTTATATATATATATATATATATATATATATATATATATATATAAATATCTATGTCTGTCTGTCTGGCAGTCTGTTTATCAATATCTTAAATACAGTGTGTGATTTAGCTAAAACATACAATTACAATATAAAATTCAGAGACTTAAACATGTCAGAATACTATTAATTGTTCTCATGATCGGAATAGTGTATTATGTTTATGTAAGCGCCAGACATATAGGATGTATCAGATCAATTGACCAAAGAAAGTGAAATATATAATTCAAATACATTAAACAATCAAAAGACTTAAACATATTTAACATACGTTTAATAATTTAATTTTGCCACTGTATAAATTATAACATGAGCTGGGAACAAAATATAATTAACGTAATACCAAACCAATCATGTTTTAGTTGACACATAAATACTTTGTGAAATATGTGGTTGATATTGTAAATTCATATTGTAATTATAAAAAAGATCTTTTTTAATTAGGTTCATTTTATTTTTTAGTTGCTCAATGACATTAATTAATTTTAAGCAGTTAAAATATGTGAAGTTGTGCCGCAAAAGAGCTATTATATATTTGCTGCTGCTATTAATGAACACGCACACAAAAAACGGTTTATCTAGGTATAGTTTTTTCTCTCTCGCACATTAGTGATCAAAAACAGATGTACAGTCTGGCCTGGCGATATTTTGTGTGTGTACCATCCTCCCCAGTGGGTCAATTAGAGAGATTATTGTTCTTCCTGCAGGGAAGATAAAGGAACGATGGGAAAAAAAGCTGGTACAAAAAGAGATGGTTTTTGACATATCGATTTCTCTTCAATTTAGCAACAACAAAAAAAAAGAAAAGAAAAAAAAAATACTAGGTTGATAAATAGTATCCGGTGATGTTATCGTTCTCACCTGGTATGTCGTGTGCAAACAAGATAACATGATAACACATAGCTGACAGGTGACGGCGGTGATGTTGATGATATTGATGATAATGTTTATACTACTACTACTACTACTACTACTACTACTACTACTACTAATAATAATAATAATAATAATTATTATTATTATTATTATTAATAATAATAATAATAATAATAATATAATTGTTTCGTATGATGAATTTCACCCAAATTGCACAATTATTTCAAACTTTGTAAGTGCTGTTTATGCCTTTTTTTCTTCAGTTATGTGTATTTACATCCCTGTTTATATAGGTACAAAGGAAGAGGGAGATCGGGAGATTACAAGCAGCCGGGAGAGTCCTCCAGTTAGGTCCAAGAAGCCTAGAAAGGCGAGGACAGCCTTCTCAGATCACCAACTCAACCAGCTGGAAAGGAGCTTTGAGCGTCAGAAGTATCTGAGTGTGCAGGACCGCATGGACCTGGCCGCAGCCCTTAACCTCACCGATACCCAGGTCAAGACCTGGTACCAGAACAGGAGGTGAGATCATAGTTAGGGCAGAAGACTTACAGCACAGGTGGAAGATTGACAGACAGACAGAGAGTACCAGGGTGACTGACTGACAGACAGGGTACCAGGCTGACTGACAGAGATAGGCACAGAGGTAGGGTGTCACAGAAGCTGGTAGAAAAAATAGTGCATGAGCAGTAAGCATTAATAAAAGCAGTTTGAAGACTCATATAAAAGCATACTTTGCCATCACATGCAGAGACATAGAGACAGGTAAAGACTGACACTTGACAAAGACAAGCAGGCACACAACATGCACAGGTAAAAGGAAACGGATAGAGGCAGACTGACAAACTCAGACAGGCAACACAGGCCCACTATCAACAATGCAGACAGGGGCAGCAGATATTGGGACAAACAATACACATTTGTAAAATAATTGTAAAAGGGGCACTAAATCATCCACAAGAAACATACAGGCAGAGAAATCAGTAAAATGTAGATTAAAACAGATAAACTTACAAGTAACACAGCCATGCACTCATCCACAATTTGTAAACAATAAGATCTCTCTTCTGTGGTCAGTCTCTGAAAATATCAATACATCGTCTGGGTAGAGGACCCTTGCATTATTGTCCCTGAGTAATCACAGGCTGATTACTAATGCAGCTCCTAACATAAAGTGCAGAATCATCTGCCAGTAGTGTTTATATTCAATCCTGGAGAAAAAGGCCCACATTTCACTTTATCTATCCCAGGGTGTTTTGATGAGTTTCATATGCATAGAGGAAAACCCACAAACTGCACATAATGAGATAAATATGGCTAATTAAAAGCTTCAAAGCAAGAAAAAACATTTCAACTAATATACACATGAATAAATAATGTCTAAATCTTGATTACAAAACTAGGGACATATTACTCTTCCTGTGTCCCAGGAACACACTGGGAAGCATTCCCCATTGGATTCTCATTATACAGCGTTATATCGGCGCTAGGGCTGCTGTTTTGTATAATTCAGTTAGAAAATATTTTTGTCATTTGTGGTCACTTAACAGATCTGTCCAGAATGTATTATTATAATGAAAACATGCATATCACATGAATAGTATAATGGGCTACATCAAGCCAGCCCATGTCCCTTTAGTAGAATGTCCAGGCTGGTCGTGTAGAAGCAAATTAAGTCCAGTTTTATTTTCCATAATTTTCGGTCTCATTACATACGGCTCCAGCCACCCTAATTCTGTCGGAAAAAATTAGTGTCATTTGTATGCAATCTAACAGCGTGTCAAGGGCTTGTTTATTAGATTCGCTGATGCCTCACTTTCCACCAGCTCGCAGGCTCTCAGCTACATAGCCTTGGCAGGGAGATTTAATAATCGCGTCAGAAATTTGCTCTCCAGTTATCAAAGACACAAGTAGGAAAAAGAGGGTTATATTATGATATTTACTTAATAGCATTTATTTTGATTCCCTGTGACATTTTGTTGGGCTGTATTCGGGATAGAGTACGTGAATGCATAGGGTATCTATCCTGGTAGGGATGTAAAACTATAACTTGGACACTGATATTTATTTGACATAAATTGTTAGTATAATTAATAAAGTGGTACAGTCGTTTCTTTTCGCTGCGTTTCTTTTAGCGTGTAATGAAGATATAAGTTACGACTCTTGAGCTGACCCATCCCTTCTGCCTGCACCACATAAGCTGGTGATATCTAGTGAGTGAAAGGATTGGCAAGAAATCTTCTAATAATACTCTACCTTTAATAAAGTCTTCAGGCTGGGGTTAAAGGGAGCTCTTGTTAGTCTTTCTTTTACTTAAGGTAAATCCACCCCAGCTGGTGATTTGAGGCAGGCCTGCCTGCAAAGGACTGTGCATTACTGTTTACACATGAGACCTTCATTAGAACAGGGGGAATCATCGAAGACCAATAAAGTGTGGCACTATTATTTGAAATGATGCATGAGGTTTGTGTCCTATATTCTATATGCTGTACTACATGTACCAGACTGTACTCATCTCAAACTGTGATCTTGCTTTTCTTTTCCTATAGGACAAAATGGAAGAGACAGACAGCGGTGGGTCTAGAGTTGCTAGCTGAGGCTGGGAATTATTCTGCTCTGCAAAGGATGTTTCCATCTCCTTATTTTTATCACCCCAGCTTGCTTAGTAGTATGGACAGCACAACGGCAGCTGCAGCAGCGGCAGCAATGTACAGTAGCATGTACAGGACTCCACCTGCACCTCACCCTCAGCTACAGAGACCCTTAGTCCCAAGGGTTCTCATTCATGGCCTAGGACCTGGGGGGCAACCAGCCCTTAACCCTTTGGGTAATCCAATCCCTGGTACTCCTCACACGCGGTGAAACATCACCCCATTTTCTTCAGCACTATCACACCCCAAAAGGACAACAAAAAAACGAAGGAGATTACCAGGAGGGACATGGGGCCACATTTTTGGACAACTCCTCTGTAAAAGCTAATACATCAAGCACCTACTGTACCTATATAGAGCGGGAACCCTATATTGAATGCGAGACAGCAAAACTTAATTGCAAAATAAATACCGAAGATGAAAAGAGACGGCGCTCTGCGCAGTATGGGAGAGGACGACGCACTGCCCGCAGTTGCTGCACTTCCCGGAGTGCTGATGAAGAAAACTCAAGTCCAAAGGGAAAAAAAAAAAAATCAGCCCCGGAGAAGTCAAAAGGGACGAGGACAAGGGGACTAGGAACTTTGCACTGATAGCTCGTGAGCGGATTCATTATGAAAAGTGGCATGCTCCCTAATATACAATGTACATTTTGAAAGACTGAAATATCATATTTATTATATGTTGTTCAAAAAAAAGTCACAACTATTCGTTGATTTTTTTATGTCTTTTTTTGAGGCAACTCAAATAAATGCTTAGAGAAAACATATAGTTTTTTTGTGATTGAAATTAAAACACAACACTTAAAAATAAAATAAAAAAATAAAATCTATCTTTTTTAACAATTGCTTACGTTGAAAAAAATAATCTGGTTTTAACTAAATAAAAAAGCACGAGTGCAAAGCGATTTTATTGTAACCATGGATCGTTTTTTTTTTTTAAATACACAAGGTTGAAATTATTTTGATTTGATTTTTTATGATCTTAGGTACTGTATATTAAAAACATAGAACAACTTTTGGTCTAGATTTCAATTAAAATCACAACCATTTTATTAATACATACTATGCTTGACACAAGGTCTGTTTAGAAAGTAAACTATCGGGGAGTGTTTTTTTTTTTTTTTAAGAGATAGCCGTCGGCAGCAAAGTGTCCTCGTTTTTTATGAATTTTAAACAAGTTAATGAGCAAAATGAATGATTTGTAAGGTTGGGTGGCCTGCCTGGGAACTGAGAATGTGAATCCCAATCTGACAGCTGTTCCGGGGAAGCTAAGAATCTTAGGGAACAGACAGTAAGCGAGAAGGGACACTGGGTGAGCAATTACATAGCTTAAATTCTAAGTAAAGATCAGGCACACAAAAATGGGACATCATTTTATACAACTAATTTGTAAGATATACCAATATAAATTCTAATAAGTTGAGTTAAACTGTCACATATTCAGTGTGCATTTTATTTAACCTTTTCTATGCAGAACTATATTTCATACAAATAAAAAAATAGTAAAACATATTTATTTGTACAGGATCAATTTTATAGCATTCTAGTGGCACGTGTTTATTAAAATTTGTTGAACAAATTATCCCGATCGTTCTTTAAATGCGAAGGTAAAGTCAGAATTATTATAAAAGCGGAAGGTGACAAAACACTGCAATGGGGAAAAAAAAACAAAAAAAACAAGAATAAAGGAAAAACAACAACTAAATGTAGTCACAGGTTGTAATAATCAATCGGACTGCCAGGTTCTACTTGCCAAAATTTATTAGCGTTACAATAATAAGCTAAGACCTTTCAAGGTGAAGACAATATTTTCTTTCACAGAATTACAAAGATATACAGCAATTATATATAAAAGATTCATGTTGTTGAATCTTATGAGATCCTCTGAGGTTTGTGGTAGATTCTGTTGTCTCCTTTCTCCGTTCTGTACTGAAAGAGCCCCCGGGCACATTTATTTGGGCTTTGCTAATTAGGCAATGGGTTACTGATTTCTCTGCTAATAAATTTGCGTTAAAACCATATTGACCTCTGCTGCAGTCCAACAATGGGATAGAGAAAGACCAGGAACGCCTCTCTCGTTTGTGTCCTTGTATTTGGCGTAATTATGCCAAACTGGGGACCTTACAGCCAAACGAAGCTTTGCAGCCTGGACTATGAACAACAGTTATTATTCTTTCACAAGACTTCATTTAAAGAAAACCTATATATCATCCTGTGTGATTACTTGCTTTAAGTACTTTTTGTATTTTTTTTTATTACGAGAAACACAATGCTAGATATACAGCAATTTCCAGTTCTTTTGTTTGCAATACAGATAATATAGTAAAAGGCATAAATGATTTCACTTCTTGAATTAACCTGCATCGATTTAATATAATTCTGTATAACGTCAATAACATACACTCTATTGGTGGTTGACTGTCTGTTAATGGACGATGTTTAAATAGCAAATGTGATATAATTTATTCCAAAGAGTCCACATTTTTTTGTCAACAGACAATATACCTACTGTGCTGAAGATTTTAAGAATTTTGTGTTTTATACATGATTATAAATGTAACATTAAACCCAGAAATATATGCAAACAGAAGAGATCACATCCTTATTGGTTTGTACAAAAAGCTGTCATTTGTGAATGACCTAGAAAACCAGGATTTTACAGCTTTTTTTTTTTTTTAAGATGTAAATCTTTGCTTGACTAACATGCTTATTATGGCGTTTATAAGAGATCACAGTTTCTTTCATTCATTGCCTCCAGCAAATCTAAGCTTTGCCAACACCAGAACCAACAGTGAGCTGCTTCCACAGAATGTCCTTGGAATGGAGATTTGATCACACGTTCACCAAAGTGCACTGGTGAACATTATCACCAGCACGAAAAGGAACAGACACATCTTGCACGTTTTAATAAGCACATTTCATGCATTCTTAACTTCTAAATAATACTGACAGGGCAAATATAGTTTTTTTTTCTATCCCACAAGAGAGAAAATATTTGGCACAAAAAAGCTTAAAATAGAAAACACAGTTCCCTATATTTACAATTCCGACGCTATAAAACGATTTAAAGTCGACTCTGTTATAAATGCGACTGACTAGAGACATTCCAGATCTATGAGTTTAGAAAATAAAGTCTATTATGTTGGAAGAGTTGAAAAGATCGTTCAGAAAACCGGCCACATGTGCCTTTAGAGGGAAGTAAAGCACAGTGGGGTGAGAAGCAATAGTTCTGTACATAGTGGAGCCTGCAATAGTCTATCAACAAAAATGGCAAGTGTTACTTATAAGTGAAAAGTAAAAGTGACTCAGAACAGCCATAAAGCGGTTCGGTGTACATGGCTGTCCTAGCCTCTCTGGCATTTTCTCTATTCACTAGTTTACAATCATTTAATTGGTCATTTTTGAAGTACATCTATGTCCGTCGTCTAAAAAAGAAACAGGAAATTTTGAGTTGAGTACATTTGAAGCATTAAACTGTTTGCATGTAAAATGTAACAAGTTAAATGTGAGCCTTTATGCTGAATAAAAGTTGATTGTGTCACATTGCAGCACCATAGACAGCTCCCACATAGACATACAGAACTACGCGGACCTTACGTTATAGTGGAAGATACCAACTAATGAATAATTAAAATTCTTACGCCATTCATTATCTTTTTTTCTCATTTCGCAATTCTTTTTCAATGTGAAGATAAAGCTTTTATCTGATAATAAATAATGGCAATTTATGAAACATACATTATACCTTTACGTTAATACAAAAAAACATTCACGAAAGCCACAAAATTCCAAACCACTATAAACCGTCATCACCCATTTAAATCTGTAGTCACATATTATAGAAAATACTTCTCTTTTTAAATAGCTTTTAAGATAAAACAATCACACTGATACACGTCTGTAACGCTAGAAAGGAAAATATTCCACACTGTTATAAAGTAATTTACCGATAAAGCCATTAGTTCTGTGATGATGTAACCTAAAATAGAATTATCTTTTTTTTGTGAGGTAAAACACTAGATTCACAACGGGCTTGAGCTCACATCATATGCTCAATTGTTTAGAAAATGTATTTGCTGACGAGTTTGGGGGTCGGCGACAGATTGTGGGACCCCCTCATGACTAGGAGAAACAATACTGTTCTTTAGCACCTGCATTGGAAAAGAACAGCAGTGTTTAAAAAAAAAAATAGTTGTGATTCGCATTTCCTATCTCTGTATTGTGGAATTAACAGCGAAATTGTCTTTCTCTATTACTCTAATAAAGTGAAGTCTGCGTGATGGGTAAAAGCATATTTCTTGACTAAAAATGCCAGAGGAAGGTAACAGGTCATTACAACCACCTAATGACTAGCGCTTGAGCTTAACTGTGGGTCATACACACTGAATAATTATGATGGGAAAGGTGAATGTGATGACATGTGGCAGAATAATGTGTTTACAGAAAATAATGCAATGTTTACAATGTCTCTGGATTGTTAGATTTCTCCTCTTGCATTGAACAGGGAGTTTAGATAAAATATTGCACAGTTTTTGGCTGTCTGGTTTGTATTGGGTTTTGGTTATAATAAGTTAATTGGACCTTTACTGTTAGGCCATACATAGCAGGTCATCAAGATAAAGTAAGGAAGTTTTCCGTATTTATAGTAGTAGAGCTGTCAATCATTATCTTAATGTAAAAGTGCAATTTCGGATGTTGTCTATATAAAATAACAAGGATTACTGTAATGTAGGAATTAACGTGGCCAATGTGGATGATATTATTTTAGAGTTTCCAATCTATGAAAAGCATACAATAGATAACTGAACAAGATGTTTTGGCTTTACAAATAAACAGGTGAACTTCTACATCATATGGCCAGTCTAAGCCTTGCTTAAGTGGTATTGGCCTCCTGTTTGGAAAGAAAGGTGAGATGTTTTACACCTGCATACAGTACCTGTTATTAGCAGGACACCTCAAGCAGAGGTACAGTAGTTATCACGTTGTAAAAAACACAGGTGCAGAATAGTATGATGAAGGCAATGCATAAATAGGATTAAAACATTAGAGGGAATAAATGTATGAGGGCATGTCATACCACAAGCTTGTTGGACTAATTTGCTGGAAAGACTGCTCTTGGTCTCCCTAGAATGGACCCGCAAAGCTTCCCTGGTTAGCCAGTTTATCACAAAGACAATAATGAAGACTATGTAACCTATTGTATCTTCAGGGTTGAAAAATGACTTTTTGGACTATCAGTGGCAGCTGGTAAATTTTAATGAACCGTATTTACAGTAATGAGCCCTTAATAAGCAGAAAAGTTAAAATGAAAGACTATATATATATATATATATATATATATATATATATATATATAGCAAATAGTATCGACAGCACACGGTAAATAATTTACCGCGTGCTGCCGATACTATTTGCTGTCTACTTGGACTCCTGGCTGGGGAAGTTCTACGGCTGGCACCGGGACCATCATTTCATAAAAGGTGTGCTGCCCTACAGACTATGTTATATATATATATATATATATATATATATAATGAGGATGTACACCTGTATGCCTTACATGTTTTGTACTGTGCATGCCCTGTTCTACAGAATTGTGATGCCAGGGTTGTGCTAAGGAAGGAGGAGGTCCATGTACGGTTTCAATTTTGGGGGGGGCTCCCTCCTCTCTAGCCAGCTGCTGGGCAGTGATTTAGTGAATATATTTACACATGTGCAGTTCTTCTGGGAATTGGCACTGTGGCTATTTTTCTGGATATAGGGGGCAATTCAGCAGAGAGAGTTAGATTTGGGTGGCTTATTTTGTTTCTGTGCAGGGTAAATAATGGATGCTTAATTATTACACTGCAATTTAGATTTCAGTTTGAACACACCCCACCCAAATCTACTCTCTCTGCACATGTTATATCTGCCCCCCCCCACCCCTTTGCAGTGCACATGATTTTGCCCAACTGCTAACAAATTTGCTGCTGCGACCAACTTTGAATTAGGCCCTTAGTTCTAATGCATATGTGGAAACACTGGGAAAATGCCTGTTGTTGCACTTTCCCAGTGATTTGTGCAGTGCTGCCACTGTCACATGGGACTATAGAGAGGTAATGATAATGAGTAGTTTTGAGCAACATGTGAGCAGGTTCCTCATCTTGATTTCCAGGTTAAGGTTATAAATGAGCAACTTAAAAAAAAAAAATACACATTGAAAAACAAGGAGCGTTTTGTCCTGACCATACACTTTCCAGAGCAGGAAGGCAGGAAGATAGGGATAATATCCAGTGCTAGGTAGCTGGAAAACAGTAAAAAAAAAAAAAAAAAAAAAAGGGGGAAAGAATTTTATGGAGGTGGCCAACTGAAAAATACATTGTATTTACTGATGTTGGGGATATCAGTTCAGGAGTACAATTGCTGAAAACACATACTGGGCCGCATCTTGCTTGCAGCTTCAGCACATCACCTAAAGCATGGAGTTAGAACAGGAGTTTGAAAACCATCTATCATCTTTCCACAGGTAAAGTGATTCCATATTGCATACCTAATTCTTTTATTTCCACCTACCTGCACTTTCCACACCTCAAGAATAGTCTGTTTTGAAAGTTTGTTCGCAAATGTGAGTCTACAACATCCCCCACCAGTAATTAGCATACTGTACAAATTGTTCAAGCACTAAATCACCCTTTAACATCTGATCCAGTATCTCCTACAAAACGTCATCGCCCGAAAGGCCTATACACCAAGGCTTGGCCTTCCAGTTTCAAGTCTGCAGCTTAAACATGCCAGCTAAAGCATGGAGCTAGAAAAGGAGTTTTAACTGGATTTGGACTTTGGCCTAATCTCTAACCACAGATGAAACAATTTCTTAATCTCTGCAGTTCAGGAATGTTACTACTCCCCCTGGTAATTCTACCCATCATTGCACAACATTATGTGTCATTATTCAATGGCAGATTTTACCTATGAGCTGCAGGACTGTAGCACCCCCAGTAAAATGTACCACCTCAGCGAGCCAGTTGCGGTTCGTGACTGCACTGGCTACACTTTGACTGACAGGGACTTCCTGTTGAAAGTGCTACCTGTCAGTCCCCTGCAGCACATGCAGTCCCATTGGGAGGTGTTTTCTCCCTCTGGTAATGCCAGACTGGGCTGAGATTACCAGAGAGCATGCTCAGGGGTGTCACTAATATGGTGACACCCAGTGCGGTGTATTTAATGTCCGTGTGGTAAAAAAAAGAGGCATGGCTTCACAAGTAAGGGGCATGGTCTCGTGCATAGGTGGCATGGCCTCGCAGCCCAAACCCCCTATTGTCCCAGAGATGCGGGATGCCCCCAGATTCCAGTGAGAGTGCAGTGTCAGCTGCAAACCAGTGACAGGAGCCAGGTGCTGCATGTAATGTCACAGTGCAGCACTCTGCTCCTGTCAATTAAAATGTGTTGGCATTTTGGGGTCACCCCTCGGCAGGTGACACCCAGGTGCGGCCTGCATACCCCACACCCCTGTTGTGATGCCACTGAGTGTGCTTCCTGTGGGAAACCCCCAGTGTTGGTTTAGGACATGAAGGGCCCACCAGGGGAATGCAGTGGTAGTTGCCCATGCTTACTGGTGTGGCCTGCCTCCAGAAAGGGGTGTGGGCAGGCCCCATAGAAGCTTGGCTAACCATTAGAGAGTGCATGGTACAGGCCTCGTAATAAATATATGTAGTAAATACTGCTAGTGCATGCATGATACTGTCCCATATTAATAACAGCAATGCACTGTAGTCCTGTGCAGTAAAATGTAGCATATGTATAATGTATAATTTAAATGCACAGTCTGGAACCTGTTCCATAGAGGAGGGGGTGGACCCTCTGGCAGTGGGGCCCACCAGAGGTTTCCCCTGTACCCCTGTGGGCCTGTCCATATCTATTCATACCACCACAACATGGTCCATTTCCTGTGTTGATATCTATATTTTTTTATCCCATAGTATCCCACTGTGTTATACTTCTACTGTCACAAACTGAGACTTAGGGGAACATGTACTAAGCAGTGTTAAAAGTGGAGAAGTGAGCCAGTGGAGAAGTTGGCCATGGCAACCAATCAGCTGCTCGTGTATATGTTTGTAGTATGGAAATATAAATGTTATATCAATGCTGATTGGTTGCCATGGTCAACTTCTCCACTGGCTCACTTCTCCTCCACTGCTTAGTTAGTACATGTACCCCTTAGTCATTCTTACCCTGTCTGGTGGTGCTTTATAAAGTTGGGACATCCTGTGTTAGAGTGCTGTCACTGCATTAATAGGGGCCATTGGCGCAGCCTTGATGGGTTTGAAGAGCTGAGCACCAGTGTCTATCTGCCTTTCTGTACTCACATGACCTCTCCCACCTATCCCTTGCAAGAGTGCACCTCTGTACGTAAACCTGCACCTGCCATAAGCTTCTGGTCAGACCAATGTAGAACAAAACTCCTATGTGTGCTCACTTACCAGTGTGTGTTCCTTCTCTCAGATCCATTGCCTGGACCTGCACTGCTGTCAGCTAGATTCCTGCATGGCTGCTGCTTCTGAGTCTGCTTTGGTTACTTTGCAGTCTGATTCTGCTACCTGAATCTTGTCTGCAGTCTGCACTAGTTCCAGTCCAGTTCAAGCCTCTGGATCGTGTCAGTGTAAAGCCTCCGGGACCAGTCTGGTTCAAGTCTCCAGTTCCAGTCTGGTTCAAGCTTCTGGTTGCAGTCTGACTCCTGCTACTGATCACCTTTGATCCCATTCCGGTTCCAGTCCAGATAATCCTGCATAGTATTGCATGTGTTCACTATTCTAGATCCAGGGGGTTATTCAGAGTTGTTAGCAATGGTATGAATGGTCAACCATGTTAAGGTCGACATTCATTAGGTCAACCACTATCGGTCGACATAGACATGGTCGACATGAACTAATAGTCGGCACATCAAAATGGTCGTCATGGGACAGGTCGATACATGAAAAGGTCGACATGAATTTTTTAACTGTTTTTGGTGTCATTTTTACGTAACATGACCAGGAACCCCAATTAGTGTGATGTGTCCCATTGCATGGCTCGCTTTGCTTGCCATGCTGCAGGCAAGGTTCTTCACTCCACTACTGCTGCGCTCGGCACAGGTTCCCAATCGTAGTCCATGTGGATGCTAAAGTATGAAAAAGAAAAAAATATATTAAAAAAGCCATGTCGACATTTTCATGTGTCGACATTTTCATGTGTCGACATGTGCTGCGTTGACCATTTTTATGTGTTAACCATATGTCCATGTCAATGTCAACCAATAGTGGTCGACCCAATGACTGTCAACCCTAACATGGTCGACCATCCAAACGGATACCGTTGCACTGCAGGTGGGGCAGATGTAGCATGTGCAGAGAGATTTAGATTTGGTTGGGTTATGTTGTTTCTGTGCAGGGTAAATACTGGCTGCATTATTTTTACACTACAATTTAGATTTCAGTTTGAACACACCCCACCCAAATCTAATCTCTCTGCACATATTACATGTGCCCCACCTCCAGTGCAGCTTAGTTTTCCACTTTAGTGTGCTTTTTTAGTTTGCTAACAACTCTGAATAACCCCCCCCCCCCCCCTTCCCAGTCTGGTCCTGCCTGTTTACTACTTCTCTGTGCCAGCCTGTGTAATTATACCTGAAGTTTCCCTAAAGACTATTATAGCGCTTCTACTGCCTAATCTTCAGTTTGTTGGTATCATGACTTCCTGTAAGTCCTCTGAATACAATTTCCTGCTCATTGTGGTTTCAAGTGGACTTTTCACAGTTACACTTGCAGGGACCTTTTGTGTCACCATTGAAGAAGGTTGCTCTGCCGAGGGTTCTCC
The DNA here is from genome assembly GCF_028390025.1 of Pseudophryne corroboree. Taxonomy (NCBI): domain Eukaryota; kingdom Metazoa; phylum Chordata; class Amphibia; order Anura; family Myobatrachidae; genus Pseudophryne; species Pseudophryne corroboree. Next base: position 164,233,082 of record NC_086452.1, read on the forward strand.
TTCTGGGTAACAGTTTGTTTTGACCGCATGGATTTAAGCAGGGATCTTACCCAAGGGGCGGACCATGCCCAGAAGTTGGCAGAACAAGTTTTATATCAGGAATCTGACCAAAAACAAATTCTCAAATATCTACTGGATTTTCATGTTCATATGGACACTATATAGACTTCCATTCCACCTGCACTTAATGTACCTCCTACTACATCAGATTGCTAAGAAACCATCTTCTTCTGGACCGAGATTGCCCAGTCCTGCAGCACATGATGGTAATTCTAAGGAATTTAGAAGATTCCTTAACCAATGTGAAATACAATTTCAGTGGCTAGCTTAGCATTTTCCTTCTGTATGCACAAAGACTATATTTATCTGATCCTGTTCTATACTATTTCAATGAATTTATTTCCACATTCAAGAACTTTTTAATGAATCCGTGAAATCTACTTTTACGGCTGCTGATGTACTTCTACTATGCCAGGTTCACCAGACAGTGGAGTAATTCCCGGCCAGCGCAGCTCCTGCGGCTTGCCGGGAGAACCTCTTCGCTGCCCGGGTCACAGTGGCCGCGTTTGACATCATGCAGCCGCTGTTTATGGGGGTCATTCTGAGTTGATTGTAGCTGTGTTAAATTTAGCACAGCTACGATCAGGCACTCAGACATGCGGGGGGACGCCCAGCACAGGGCTAGTCCGCCCCGCATGTCAGTGCCGGTCTTCACCGCAGAAGTGCAAAAGCATCGCACAGTGGTGATGCTTTTGCATTTGAGGAGTAAATCCCGGCCAGCGCAACTCCTGCGGCTGGCCGGGAGAACCTCTTCGCTGCCCCTGGTCGCAGCGGCTGTGTGTGATGTCAATCAGGCAGTGTCGATCACTTGGGAATGACGGCCTTCGGTCGTCCGGCATGCACCGGCGCACTGCGGTGCTGGCACATGCGCAGTTCCAATCCAATTGCTGCGCTGCGATAAACTGCAGCGAGCAATCGGGTCGGAATGACCCCCTACATGGACAGCAGCGATAGCATTAACATGTTAATGCAGCAGGAGGCGTCATTCCTCCTGCTTGTATTAGTGATCTAAGCTATATCCTAGGATGCCGCATCATATCATCCGTGACACCATTGGCCAGAAGCGTTACCAATGGGGTTGCACAAGTCAGCCGTTGTAGCTCTGACCAAGAGGCGAAGAAATGTCTGGATCTGGCCCAAGGTCTCTCTAACCATATTATGAATGTGTTAGCAACTGAGGTTCCTAAGATGTTGTATGAGTGTATCTCTATTTGCATTTAAATCCAGAAAAAGGGATCTAGAAAGAGTGAAGTCTTAGATGTCTCAAAGTTCGTCATCTTCCACCTTCTCGGTTCAAGTCTCCTCCTCCAGATGCAAATGGGAAGACCCCATTTCTCCCCAAAAGAAAGGGTTTACAGGATTAGTGCCAAGTTATATTTATATTGTGCTGCTCCTTAGCACATGATAAATGCATGAAATGCCACCCCTTAACCAATGATGGAGAAGTTAGATCAGGAGTAGTATTTAGCTCTCCAGTAAAAAAAAAGAAAATACTGTCTATTTCCAGTAACATTTTCATAAATTAAATAATCCTGGACCTTCTGTACCAATCTATGGTGGTATATCTACATGACTTCCATATATTCTCAACTGATCCATTGTAAACATGTAAAGAATGTTCTCCAATACTTGAGAGAAAATAAGCTTGTACATTTGGAAAGTGTACTTTTGAGGCCACATCCATTCCATTTCTGGGCTACAAAAGTTCAGGTAGATTTTTGCATGGAATGGATCCTGAGAAAGTCAAGGCAATCATTGACTGAACTCAACAAACCACTCTAAAATCTATGCATCATGTTTTGGACTTCGACAATTATTACAGGAAGTTTATTCAAAACTATTCCACTATTGTTTCACTTCACAAAAGAAGGTGCTAATCCTTTCCAGGGGTGGTCTTCAGTATGCCGACTGACGGATCCCGGCGCACAGTATACCGACACTTATTCTCCCTCGTGGGGGTCCACGACCCCCCTGGAGGGAGAATAAAATAGCGTGGCGCGCGCGCCACCATGCCCACAGCATGGCGAGCGCAGCGAGCCCGCAAGGGGCTCATTTGCGCTCGCCACACTGCCGGTAAGCCGGCGGTCGGGCTCCCGGCGCCGGTATGCTGGTCGCCGGGAGCCCGACCGCCGGCATACCATACTGAACCCCCTTTCCAGGGGTCAGAAGAAGCTTTCATGGCCTTTCAGAATCTTAAGAAGGCAGTTACCACTCCACCAATCCTTCAACAACCAAACATATCCGTTACATTCTATGTGGAAGTATATGCATCGTCCTCGGGAGTTGGAGCAATACTCTCACAAAAGGCAGAGGATGATCAGTGGCATCCATGAAGTTTCTTTTACAAGAAGCTTCTTCCTTCTGAGAAAAATTGCACCATAGGTGAGAAAGAGCTAATTGCCACAAAAGCCTGCCTTGGATGAATGGCGATATCTTGTAGAGGGTGCTCAGTTTCCTGTCACCATTCATACTAACACTTATTGTTTGTTGAACATGCTCAATCATGACAAGCTCGGTGGGCATTATTTTATTCTTGTTTTAATTTTTGTGTTACATTGCGACCAGTTCCCTAGAATCGGAAAGCCGATGACTTATCTTGTTCCATGCAAGCGGATGACATCCCTCCTGTCATTGACTTTCTATGTATCTCAGTCACCAAGACCAACAAAGTCCTTCCCAATGGAAAGACTTTCATTCCAGACAAGTTTTGCAAAAAGCTGCTGCATTGAGCACATTGCTCGAAGTCTGCCATTGCAGGGTGAGTATCCCTTATCCAAAATTCTAAATCCCCAATTTTTGGGTCCCCTACTAAGAGAATGACACATATATATATATATATATATATATATATATATATATATATATATACATGTAATTATCTCATCAGTATGGCACCTAAAAATCAGGGATTTTGAATTTTGGATAAAGAATACTCAACCTGTATTCTGGTTCTCACTATTCGGCATATGTAGTAGGTCTGCCAGGGGGAGCCTCTGCTCATCCCATCTCACGCCTCCTGTTGTTTCTCATGAGCCTGCAGGTGATGTTTCTACAGGCGACCTTGGGGTCGTTCTTGCCAGTCGAGGAGAGGGCAGTTCCGGCCGGCCGGTGTTGGGCGCTTCTGAGGGCGTGGCAGTTTCGGGTGTAGCAGTGTCGGCTGCAGAGGTGGAGGTTTCCTGGGCCTGCGGAGATGGTGAGCATGCAGTTTCTTCCCCTTCTTCTTGTAGTTCATCTTCTAGTTCTTCTGATAGTAGTGTTTTTTTTGAGTGCGCCCAAGCAACCGCGTAAGTTGGCTAAGCTTATTGCGCATCACATGGCTAAGAAAAAGAGTAAGGGTAAGGACCGTGGGGCTTCAGGTTCCTCCGACCCCCCGCTGTCTGCAGAGATGGTCCATTGCACCAATACGGCTGTTACTAGGGGGGGTTAGGAAGAGGATGAAAGAGAAGATTAGGAAAGGGAAATATGTTGACATGTTCACCCTTACGGAAGACATGCGGCAAGATTTTGACAAGGCTAGGAAGTCAGGCGGCATTGATGAGAATGCTTTTCGTAATTTTCATCAGTGGCTTTGTAGCTTCTTGGTCTTTTCCACTTGCTACGCTGAGAGCAGGCCTGCAGAATACCCTAATGTGGTCAAATACTTGTTTTTAGTCAAATAGTTATATCCTGCGCTCACCTTCCTTGGGTATCGGTTGTGTCAGCAAAATTGCAAATGAGGCTAAACCAACAACCTCACAATATAATGACAAGAAAAAGGTTTTGCAACTGCGCCTGGAAAGTATATGAATTGGCAATGTTTGGTAATACACCTTTTTTTATTAAATAATCAGGGTAAGCTACATAAATAGTAATGCAAACACAAATGCTGTCTTCCAGTAATAAGGAAAAATGAGAAAAGAAAAAAGAAAAAAGAAGAAAGAGATGGAGAAGAAAAATAATAATTACAATATAGCAAAGATGATAAACAACAATGCTAACAAAAGTTACGAAAAACCAGAAGGTTTGAAATTTTTTTATATGCGTGCATACACAAAATACTGTGAAATCAAGTATATCGTCCAAGTGTTGTGCTAGAAAGGAGCGTGGCGTCCCACCTCCTTATTAACGTACTTAATGTTTGAGAAATTGTCTGTAACTGTATTCCTCCACACAGTCCTGGTTTAATAAATGCTCCAAAGTGAATTAACGTTCCTCTGTGTTATAGATAAGTCTATTGCAAGCAATGATGCTAAGCAAATTACCTTTATGGGATTCTTTATTCCAGCAGCGTTTAGGTGAAAGGGGTACCCCTGGTGGGTAAACGGGGGGAATCTCAGAGGGATCGGTAATAAATAGCTCAGGACTGGCCGCTGTCTGACCTCCGTCTGGAATAGTGAAAAAGCGCCTGTTAATACAGACGCCGTCCACCAGCCCGATCGAAGGGATGCGGTCCTGTCTCTGAGGGGGAAAGTGATGCTGGCTAGAGACCCGAAACGGGAGTGTCCGCCGTGTATTCGGTCACGTGACTCCGAGCTCCGTTCTAGTCTCTGCGCGCCTCCGGAGTCACTTGCACGCCAGAAGTGCTGAGCTGTGTGGAGTGGATGATACAGCTGTCAGATTGAACAGTGAATGTGTTAACCACTGAAGTGATCTGTATTGCTCTTACGCGTATCGACCCATGTGGGTCTTCGTCAGGGAGTCCTTAGTAGCCATGTTTGGTGAGGGCTATTTAAGCCCATACACTCATTACCTCATCAGAGGAGGGGGGGGGGGGGGTGTCCAAAATGTCTTTCAAACCCAACAGAATTTGATGGTATAGTGATATAAAGAATGAACCAAAATAATAAATAAAATGACAGTAGATAACAAATATAGCAGAATACATTAAGATGAGATGAATAGAAATGGATATGCAATGATTATAGATTAATCTAAAGAACAGAGTGTAGTTCCGAAAAATGATAATAAAAAGAATTTGAATAAATGAATAAAATAAAATAAAAATGAATTAAAAATAAAATAAAAATAAAATATACGGGATACGATCACAGGAGACACAGGTAACAGCTCTCTAAAGGGGGGAGTACACGGTGGACAGTCCCGTTTCGGGTCTCTAAGCCTGCGTCACTTTCCCCCTCAGAGACAGGACCGCGTCCCTTCGATCAGGCTGGTGGACGGCATCTGTATTAACAGGCGCTTTTTCACTATTCCAGACGGAGGTCAGACAGCGGCCAGTCCGGAGCTATTTATTACCGATCCCGCTGAGATTCCCCCCGTTTACCCACCAGGGGTACCCCTTTCACCTAAACGCTGCTGGAATAAAGAATCCCATAAAGGACATTTGCTTAGCATCATTGCTTGCAATAGACTTATCTATAACACAGAGGAACGTTAATTCACTTTGGAGCATTTATTAAACCAGGACTGTGTGGAGGAATACAGTTACAGACAATTTCTCAAACATTAAGTGCGTTAATAAGGAGGTGGGACGCCACGCTCCTTTCCAGCACAACACTTGGACGATATACTTGATTTCACAGTATTTTGTGTATGCACGCATATACAATTTTTTCAAACCTTCTGGTTTTTCGTAACTTTTGTTAGCATTGTTGTTTATCATCTTTGCTATATTGTAATTATTATTTTTCTTCTCCATCTCTTTCTTCTTTTTTCTTTTATAATTTTTCCTTATTACTAGAAGACAGCATTTGTGTTTGCATTACTATTTATGTAGCTTACCCTGATTATTTAATAAAAAAGGTGTATTACCAAACATTGCCAATTCATATACTTTCCAGGCGCAGTTGCAAAACCTTTTACTTTTTAGTGCACGAGTTGTATTTGAAGTCGAAGGGTTATGCGTGGAGAGAGTATGACGAAAAATTTTGTCGGAAGCTGGATGGCAAGCTCTTGTTGCCTATGCGTTTCAAGGACGTGGAGGTTTGGTTGGAAGTTATCCACAAGTCAAGCCTCCCGTCGAACTCCTGGGCAAAAAGCAGGTTGCCGCTGGCGGGGTTAGTTTGCGTCAGGGGGCCAAAGGCAAGTGCTTTGCCTATAATAATGGGAAATGCACCAGGGGCGTTAACTGCCATTTTAGCCACTCCTGCAATGTCTGTAGTGCTGGCCATCTTGCCAAGGACTGCATGTCCAGAAGAGGTACCGACCCGGCAGACACCAGTAGGGGCTCTAAGTAATGCCTATTCCCCTATCAATGTGTGTCAGTTGGGCAGGTGGCTGAGTCTGTATCCCGACAGGTCAGATGCCCAGTTTTTGTTGGACGGGTTTAGTTACGGTTTCTACCTGCCCATATCAGATTCTCTGCAAGCCGTTGAGCGCAGGAATTTGAAATAGGCCTGTGAATTTCCATAGGTGGTGAGGGATAAGGTCAAGGCTGAGATGCGGATGCGGTTGGGCCGCATGTGCGGTCCTTTCTTCTCACTGCCTTTGCCTGGCTTGTGCATTTCCCCTTTAGGGGTGGTGCCCAGGTAAGTTCCACCTTATCCAGCATTTATCGCACCCACATGGTGGTTCAGTCAATGATGCGATACCTGAGGCAGTTTGCCAGGTGCGTTATCAATCATTTGATGAGGTTTTCAAAATAGTCCGGGATTTCAGTCCAGGGTCCCTCATGGCTAAATTGGACATTGAGTCCACTTTTCTCCTCCTCCCCTTACACTTCGATTCCCTTCAATTTATGGGTTTCAGATTGGGAAAGATTTTTATGTCGATAGGTGATTGCCAATGGGCTGTTCTGTCTCCTGTGCCTATTTTTAGAAATTCAGTACTTTCTTGCATTGGTGTATTCAGACCGCCTCCAGTGACCCTGGAGTTGCACACTACCTTGATGATTTTCTCCCGGTAGGCCCAGGGGACAACGCTGTTTGTGGAGATATCTTGAGCTCTGCCATTGGGTTGTTTGAGGTTCTAGGGGTTCCTGTGGCTCACGATAAGACGGAAGGGTCCACATGCTGTCTTAGTTATCTCGGCATCGAGATAGATACAGCTGCTGGTTGTTGTCGCCAGCCAGCTGACAAGGTCCAGAAGCTTCTAGGCCTCATCAAAGATTGCTTAGGCAGGCACAGGGTTAGGATTAAACAGGTTCAATCTTGGTTGGTCTATTTCAATTTTACGTGCAGAATCATCCCCATGGGGAGAGTTTTTTGGCGCAAACTTGAGAGGGCCACAGCCAGGACGGTCAGGCCTCAACATACCATTTACCTTTCCCGTGATGATCTCCGGGTCTGGTCCTCATTCTTGGTTTCTTTTAACCTTGAAGTTTTGTGGCTGTCGCAGTGTTGTTTTAATAGCTGCATCCAGCTGTTTACCGACGCCGCTGGCTCTAGTTGTTTTGGTGCCTTTTTCTGCAACAAATGGTGTGCTGAGCCCTGGCCAGCTTCTTGAGTCGCCCGGGGTTTCACTAGGAACCTCCTCTTGTTGGAACTTTTTCCAATAATTGTTGCAGTGGAGTTATGGGCTTTCAGGTTGTCGGATCGGAACATCATGTTCCATTGCAACAACATGGGTGTGGTACACGCTATCTATAACTAGTGATATGCACCGGAAATTTTTCGGGTTTTGTGCTTTGGTTTTGGGTTCGGTTCCGCGGCCGTGTTTTGGATTCGGACGCGTTTTGGCAAAACCTCACCGAAAATTTTTTGTCGGATTCGGGTGTGTTTTGGATTCGGGTGTTTTTTTCAAAAAACCCTAAAAAACAGCTTAAATCATAGAATTTGGGGGTCATTTTGATCCTATAGTATTATCAATCTCAATAACCATAATTTCCACTCATTTTCAGTCTATTCTGAACACCTCACACCTCACAATATTATTTTTAGTCCTAAAATTTGCACCGAGGTCGCTGGATGGCTAAGCTAAGCGATACAAGTGGCCGACACAAACACCTGGCCCATCTAGGAGTGGCACTGCAGTGTCAGGCAGGATGGTACTTCAAAAAAATTGTCCCCAAACAGCACATGATGCAAAGAAAAAAAGAGGCGCAATGAGGTAGCTGTGTGACTAAGCTAAGCGACCCAAGTGGCCGACACAAACACCTGGCCCATCTAGGAGTAGCACTGCAGTGTCAGACAGGATGGCACTTCAAAAAAATAGTCCCCAAACAGCACATGATGCAAAGAAAAATAGAGGCGCACCAAGGTCGCTGTGTGACTAAGCTAAGCGACACAAGTGGCCGACACAAACACCTGGCCCATCTAGGAGTGGCACTGCAGTGTCAGACAGGATGGCCCTTCAAAAAAATACTCCCCAAACAGCACATGATGCAAAGAAAAAAAGAGGCGCAATGAGGTAGCTGTGTGACTAAGCTAAGCGACCCAAGTGGCCGACACAAACACCTGGCCCATCTAGGAGTGGCACTGCAGTGTCAGGCAGGATGGCCCTTCAAAAAAATACTCCCCAAACAGCACATGATGCAAAGAAAAAAAGAGGCGCAATGAGGTAGCTGTGTGACTAAGCTAAGCGACCCAAGTGGCCGACACAAACATCTGGCCCATCTAGGAGTGGCACTGCAGTGTCAGGCAGGATGGCCCTTCAAAAAAATAGTCCCCAAACAGCACATGATGCAAAGAAAAATAGAGGCGCACCAAGGTCGCTGTGTGACTAAGCTAAGCGACACAAGTGGCCGACACAAACACCTGGCCCATCTAGGAGTGGCACTGCAGTGTCAGACAGGATGGCCCTTCAAAAAAATACTCCCCAAACAGCACATGATGCAAAGAAAAAAAGAGGCGCAATGAGGTAGCTGTGTGACTAAGCTAAGCGACCCAAGTGGCCGACACAAACACCTGGCCCATCTAGGAGTGGCACTGCAGTGTCAGGCAGGATGGCCCTTCAAAAAAATACTCCCCAAACAGCACATGATGCAAAGAAAAAAAGAGGCGCAATGAGGTAGCTGTGTGACTAAGCTAAGCGACCCAAGTGGCCGACACAAACACCTGGCCCATCTAGGAGTGGCACTGCAGTGTCAGGCAGGATGGCCCTTCAAAAAAATACTCCCCAAACAGCACATGATGCAAAGAAAAAAAGAGGCGCAATGAGGTAGCTGTGTGACTAAGCTAAGCGACCCAAGTGGCCGACACAAACACCTGGCCCATCTAGGAGTGGCATTGCAGTGTCAGGCAGGATGGCCCTTCAAAAAAATACTCCCCAACAGCACATGATGCAAAGAAAAAAAGAGGCGCAATGAGGTAGCTGTGTGACTAAGCTAAGCGACCCAAGTGGCCGACACAAACACCTGGCCCATCTAGGAGTGGCACTGCAGTGTCAGGCAGGATGGCCCTTCAAAATAATACTCCCCAAACAGCACATGATGCAAAGAAAAAAAGAGGCGCAATGAGGTAGCTGTGTGACTAAGCTAAGTGACCCAAGTGGCCGACACAAACACCTGGCCCATCTAGGAGTGGCACTGCAGTGTCAGGCAGGATGGCCCTTCAAAAAAATACTCCCGAAACAGCACATGATGCAAAGAAAAAAAGAGGCGCAATGAGGTAGCTGTGTGACTAAGCTAAGCGACCCAAGTGGCCGACACAAACACCTGGCCCATCTAGGAGTGGCACTGCAGTGTCAGGCAGGATGGCCCTTCAAAAAAATACTCCCCAAACAGCACATGATGCAAAGAAAAAAAGAGGCGCACCAAGGTCGCTGTGTGACTAAGCTAAGCGACACAAGTGGCCGACACAAACACCTGGCCCATCTAGGAGTGGCACTGCGGTGTCAGGCAGGATGGCCCTTCAAAAAAATACTCCCCAAACAGCACATGATGCAAAGAAAAAAAGAGGCACAATGAGGTAGCTGTGTGACTAAGCTAAGCGACCCAAGTGGCCGACACAAACACCTGGCCCATCTAGGAGTGGCACTGCAGTGTCAGGGAGGATGGCCCTTCAAAATAATACTCCCCAAACAGCACATGATGCAAAGAAAAAAAGAGGCGCAATGAGGTAGCTGTGTGACTAAGCTAAGCGACCCAAGTGGCCGACACAAACACCTGGCCCATCTAGGAGTGGCACTGCAGTGTCAGGCAGGATGGCCCTTCAAAAAAATACTCCCCAAACAGCACATGATGCAAAGAAAAAAAGAGGCGCAATGAGGTAGCTGTGTGACTAAGCTAAGCGACCCAAGTGGCCGACACAAACACCTGGCCCATCTAGGAGTGGCACTGCAGTGTCAGGCAGGATGGCCCTTCAAAATAATACTCCCCAAACAGCACATGATGCAAAGAAAAAAAGAGGCGCAATGAGGTAGCTGTGTGACTAAGCTAAGCGACCCAAGTGGCCGACACAAACACCTGGCCCATCTAGGAGTGGCACTGCAGTGTCAGGCAGGATGGCCCTTCAAAAAAATACTCCCCAAACAGCACATGATGCAAAGAAAAAAAGAAGCGCACCAAGGTCGCTGTGTGACTAAGCTAAGCGACACAAGTGGCCGACACAAACACCTGGCCCATCTAGGAGTGGCACTGCGGTGTCAGGCAGGATGGCCCTTCAAAAAAATACTCCCCAAACAGCACATGATGCAAAGAAAAAAAGAGGCGCAATGAGGTAGCTGTGTGACTAAGCTAAGCGACCCAAGTGGCCGACACAAACACCTGGCCCATCTAGGAGTGGCACTGCAGTGTCAGGCAGGATGGCCCTTCAAAAAAATACTCCCCAAACAGCACATGATGCAAAGAAAAAAAGAGGCGCACCAAGGTCGCGGTGTGACTAAGCTAAGCGACACAAGTGGCCGACACAAACACCTGGCCATCTAGGAGTGGCACTGCAGTGTCAGGCAGGATGGCCCTTCAAAAAATACTCCCCAAACAGCACATGATGCAAAGAAAAAAAGAGGCGCAATGAGGTAGCTGTGCGACTAAGCTAAGCGACCCAAGTGGCCGACACAAACACCTGGCCCATCTAGGAGTGGCACTGCAGTGTCAGGCAGGATGGCCCTTCAAAAAAATACTCCCCAAACAGCACATGATGCAAAGAAAAAAAGAGGCGCACCAAGGTCGCTGTGTGACTAAGCTAAGCGACACAAGTGGCCGACACAAACACCTGGCCCATCTAGGAGTGGCACTGCAGTGTCAGGCAGGTTGGCCCTTCAAAAAAATACTCCCCAAACAGCACATGATGCAAAGAAAAAAAGAGGCGCAATGAGGTAGCTGTGTGACTAAGCTAAGCGACCCAAGTGGCCGACACAAACACCTGGCCCATCTAGGAGTGGCACTGCAGTGTCAGGCAGGATGGCCCTTCAAAAAAATACTCCCCAAACAGCACATGATGCAAAGAAAAAAAGAGGCGCACCAAGGTCGCTGTGTGACTAAGCTAAGCGACACAAGTGGCCGACACAAACACCTGGCCCATCTAGGAGTGGCACTGCAGTGTCAGGCAGGATAGCCCTTCAAAAAAATAAAAATGAATAAAGAAAAATGAAAGAAAAAAGAGGTGCAAGATGGAATTGTCCTTGGGCCCTCCCACCCACCCTTATGTTGTATAAACAGGACATGCACACTTTAACGAACCCATCATTTCAGTGACAGGGTCTGCCACACGACTGTGACTGAAATGACTGGTTGGTTTGGGCCCCCACCAAAAAAGAAGCAATCAATCTCTCCTTGCACAAACTGGCTCTACAGAGGCAAGATGTCCACCTCATCATCATCCTCCGATTCCTCACCCCTTTCACTGTGTACATCCCCCTCCTCACAGATTATTAATTCGTCCCCACTGGAATCCTCCATCTCAGGTCCCCGTGTACTTTCTGGAGGCAATTGCTGCTGGTGAATGTCTCCACGGAGGAATTGATTATAATTCATTTTAATGAACATCATCTTCTCCACATTTTCTGGAAGTAACCTCGTACGCCGATTGCTGACAAGGTGAGCGGCTGCAGTAAACACTCTTTCGGAGTACACACTGGAGGGAGGGCAACTTAGGTAGAATAAAGCCAGTTTCTGTAAGGGCCTCCAAATTGCCTCTTTTTCCTGCCAGTATACGTACGGACTGTCTGACGTCACTACTTGGATGCGGTCACCCATATAATCCTCCACCATTCTTTCAATGGTGACAGAATCATATGCAGTGACAGTAGACGACATGTCAGTAATCGTTGGCAGGTCCTTCAGTCCGGACCAGATGTCAGCACTCGCTCCAGACTGCCCTGCATCACCGCCAGCGGGTGGGCTCGGAATTCTTAGCCTTTTCCTCGCACCCCCAGTTGCGGGAGAAAAGTGAAGGAGGAGATGGTGACGGGTTTGTACCTCTGCAGACTTGTGTCTGCCGGAAAGAGAGATACAACGTAGGTTTTAAATCTAGGATCGAGCACGGTGGCCAAAATGTAGTGCTCTGATTTCAACAGATTGACCACCCGTGAATCCTGGTTAAGCAAATTAAGGGCTCCATCCACAAGTCCCACATGCCTAGCGGAATCGCTCTGTTTTAGCTCCTCATTCAATGTCTCCAGCTTCTTCTGCAAAAGCCTGATGAGGGGAATGACCTGACTCAGGCTGGCAGTGTCTGAACTGACTTCACGTGTGGCAGGTTCAAAGGGTTGCAGAACCTTGCACAACGTTGAAATCATTCTCCACTGCGCTTGAGTCAGGTGCATTCCCCCTCCTTTGCCTATATCATGGGCAGATGTATAGGCTTGAATGGCCTTTTGCTGCTCCTCCATCCTCTGAAGCATATAGAGGGTTGTATTCCACCTCGTTACCACCTCTTGCTTCAGATGATGGCAGGGCTGGTTCAGGAATGTTTGGTGGTGCTCCAGTCTTCTGTACGCAGTGCATGAATGCCGAAAGTGGGTCACAATTCTTCGGGCCACCGACAGCATCTCTTGCACGCCCCTGTCGTTTTTTAAATCATTCTGCACCACCAAATTCAAGGTATGTGCAAAACATGGGACGTGCTGGAATTTGCCAAGATGTATTGCTCGCACAATATTGCTGGCGTAGTCCGATGTCACAAATCCCCAGGAGAGTCCAATTGGGGTAAGCTATTCTGCGATGATCTTCCTCAGTTGCCGTAAGAGGTTTTCAGCTGTGTGCCTATTCTAGAAAACGGTGATACAAAGCGTAGCCTGCCTAGGAACGAGTTGGCGTTTGCGAGATGCTGCTGGTGCCGCCGCTGCTGTTCTTGCAGCGGGAGGCAATACATATACCCAGTGGGCTGTCACAGTCATATAGTCCTGAGTCTGCCCTGCTCCACTTGTCCACATGTCCGTGGTTAAGTGGACATTGGGTACAACTGCATTTTTTAGGACACTGGTGATTCTTTTTCTGAGGTCTGTGTACATTTTCGGTATCGCCTGCCTAGAGAAATGGAACCTAGATGGTATTTGGTACCGGGGACACAGTACCTCAATCAAGGCTATAGTTGGCTCTGAATTAACGATGGATACCGGAACCACGTTTCTCACTGCCCAGGCTGCCAAGGCTTCAGTTATCCACTTTGCAGCAGGATGACTGCTGTGATATTTCATCTTCCTTTCAAAGGACTGTTGTACAGTCAATTGCTTACTGGAAGTAGTACAAGTGGTCTTCCGACTTCCCCTCTTGGATGCCGATCGACTCCCAGCAGCAACAACAGCAGCGCCAGCAGCAGTAGGCGTTACACTCAAGGATGCATCGGAGGAATCCCAGGCAGGAGAGGACTCGTCAGACTTGCCATTGACATGGCCTGCAGGATTTTTGGCTTTCCTGGGTAAGGAGAAAATTGACACTGAGGGAGTTGGTGGTGTGGTTTGCAGGAGCTTGGTTACAAGAGGAAGGGATTTAGTGGTCAGTGGACTGCTTCCGCTGTCACCCAAAGTTTTTGAACTTGTCACTGACTTATGATGAATGCGCTGCAGGTGACGTATAAGGGAGGATGTTCCGAGGTGGTTTACGTCCTTACCCCTACTTATTACAGCTTGACAAAGGCAACACACGGCTTGACACCTGTTGTCCGCATTTGTGTTGAAATAATTCCACACCGAAGAGCTGATTTTTTTTGTATTTTGACCAGGCATGTCAATGGCCATATTCGTCCCACGGACAACAGGTGTCTCCCTGGGTGCCTGACTTAAACAAACCACCTCACCATCAGAATCCTCCTTGTCAATTTCCTCCCCAGCGCCAGCAACACCCATATCCTCATCCTGGTGTACTTCAACACTGACATCTTCAATTTGACTATCAGGAACTGGACTGCGGGTGCTCCTTCCAGCACTTGCAGGGGGCGTGCAAATGGTGGAAGGCGCAAGCTCTTCCCGTCCAGTGTTGGGAAGGTCAGGCATCGCAACCGACACAATTGGACTCTCCTTGGGGATTTGTGATTTAGAAAAACGCATAGTTCTTTGCTGTGCTTTTGCCAGCTTAAGTCTTTTCTTTTTTCTAGCGAGAGGATAAGTGCTTCCATCCTCATTTGAAGCTGAACCACTAGCCATGAAATAGGCCAGGGCCTCAGCCGTTCCTTGCCACTCCGTGTCGTAAATGGCATATTGGCAAGTTTACGCTTCTCCTCAGACGCTTTTAATTTTGATTTTTGGGTCATTTTACTGAACTTTTGTGTTTTGGATTTTACATGCTCTCTACTATGACATTGGGCATCGGCCTTGGCAGACGACGTTGATGGCATTTCATCGTCTCGGCCATGACTAGTGGCAGCAGCTTCAGCACGAGGTGGAAGTGGATCTTGATCTTTCCCTATTTTTTTAACCTCCACATTTTTGTTCTCCATATTTTAATGTGTGGAATTATATGCCAGTATCAATAGCAATGGCCTACTACTATATATACTGCGCACAACTAAAATGCACCACAGGTATACAATGTAGATGGATAGTATACTTAATGGATGACGAGTGACGACACAGAGGTAGGTACAGCAGTGGCCTACCGTACTGCTATATATAGTATACTGGTGGACACTGTCAGCAAACTGCTAAACTAGTCTAAAATGCACCACAGGTATACAATGTAGATGGATAGTATACTTAATGGATGACGAGTGACGACACAGAGGTAGGTACAGCAGTGGCCTACCGTACTGCTATATATAGTATACTGGTGGACACTGTCAGCAAACTGCTAAACTAGTCTAAAATGCACCACAGGTATACAATGTAGATGGATAGTATACTGAATGGATGACGAGTGACGACACAGAGGTAGGTACAGCAGTGGCCTACCGTACTGCTATATACAGTATACTGGTGGACACTGCCAGCAAACTGCTAAACTAGTCTAAAATGCACCACAGGTATACAATGTAGATGGATAGTATACTTAATGGATGACGAGTGATGACACAGAGGTAGGTACAGCAGTGGCCTACCGTACTGCTATATATAGTATACTGGTGGACACTGTCAGCAAACTGCTAAACTAGTCTAAAATGCACCACAGGTATACAATGTAGATGGATAGTTTACTTAATGGATGACGAGTGACGACACAGAGGTAGGTACAGCAGTGGCCTACCGTACTGCTATATATAGTATACTGGTGGACACTGTCAGCAAACTGCTAAACTAGTCTAAAATGCACCACAGGTATACAATGTAGATGGATAGTATACTTAATGGATGACGAGTGACAACACAGAGGTAGGTACAGCAGTGGCCTACCGTACTGCTATATATAGTATACTGGTGGACACTGTCAGCAAACTGCTAAACTAGTCTAAAATGCACCACAGGTATACAATGTAGATGGATAGTATACTTAATGGATGACGAGTGATGACACAGAGGTAGGTACAGCAGTGGCCTACCGTACTGCTATATATAGTATACTGGTGGACACTGTCAGCAAACTGCTAAACTAGTCTAAAATGCACCACAGGTATACAATGTAGATGGATAGTATACTTAATGGATGACGAGTGACGACACAGAGGTAGGTACAGCATTGGCCTACCGTACTGCTATATATAGTATACTGGTGGACACTGTCAGCAAACTGCTAAACTAGTCTAAAATGCATCACAGGTATACAATGTAGATGGATAGTATACTTAATGGATGACGAGTGACGACACAGAGGTAGGTACAGCAGTGGCCTACCGTACTGTACTCCTCCTATATAATATTAATTATACTGGTGGTCCCCAGTCCCCACAATAAAGCAGCACACTGTGAGCACAGATATGGAGTGTTTTTCAGGCAGACAACGTATACTGGTGGTCACTGTCAGCAAAACTCTGCACTGTACTCCTGCTATAGCTGCTCCCCAGTTCCCACAATTAAGCAGTGTGAGCACTCAGCACAGATATATCATGCAGCACACTGAGCACAGATATGGTATGGAGCGTTATTTTCAGGCAGAGAACGGATTTTTTTATCTGGTGGTCACTTATCAGCAAAACTCTGCACTGTACTCCTAACAGCTGCTCCCCAATCCTCCCCACAATTAAGCAATAAAAAACCACCAATCAAGTCAACTGTGTTCTACAATAAACGGAGAGGACGTCAGCCACGTCCTCTCCCTATCATCTCCAATGCACAAGTGAAAATGGCGGCGACACGCGGCTGCTTATATAGAATCCGAATCTCGCGAGAATCCGACAGCGGGATGATGACGTTCGGGCGCGCTCGGGTTAACCGAGTATGGCTCGGACCCGTGTAAAAAGGGTAAAGTTCGGGGGGTTCGGTTTCTCGGAAACCGAACCCGCTCATCACTATCAATAACCAGTATTCTTCCTCACCCCATGCGCTCCATCTCCTGAGGCATTTGGTCCTCAAGTGCCTGCATCACAACATAAATTTCACTGCACTTCATGTCCGCGGCATCAACAACAGGATAGCGGACGCCTTGTCTCGCTTTGAGTTCGTTAAATTCTGTTTGTTGGTGCCCGGGGCTGAGGCCCAGGGTTTACCATGTCTGCCTTATATCTGGCGGATTATCAAATCGGTTTAGCGGCATTGGCAAAGAAATCTTCAGCCCCTATCACACTTAGGGCATATGAGGCAGCTTGGCGTGATTGGATGTCGTATCTGAGTAGGTACAGTCACGTGGGTAAGTCTTCAGAGCAGTTTGAGTGGAACCATTATAAAGAGGGCAGATCTAAGGCTGCGATGGCATCTGCCCTTGCAGGCATGTCGTTTCATGCTAGGCTGCTCCAGCAGGTTGACCCCACCAGGTCTTTTGTGCTTTCTAAGGCGCTCAAGGGTAGGTCGAGGGAATGGCTTGCGCCGGCGGATTCTTGCAGACCCAATGACTTAACTCTTTTGCAGAAATTGTTGGCTGTGCTTCCTTGTGTGGCTGCATCCAGTTGTGAGGTTTTGCTTTTTAGGTTGGCCTTTTCGTTTGCTTTTTTGGGGGCTTTCAGGATTAACGAGCTAGTGGTGTGTAGTAAATCATCTGTTGATTCTAGCCTGCTTTTTGCTAATGTTTTGCTGCGCGAGGAGTTGGTTCTTTAATGGACCAGGCTGGTTGTGGTTGTTGGGTGTCACTTAGAGCACACAAAGGTAGGGATGTTGGTCCGTTCCTGTTGTTATGCTATGTTAAGGTGCGCCCTCCAGGGGGCGGCCAATTTCTGGTGCATGCTGTTTCCGTTCCCCTTACCAAGTTTCAGTTTGCAGCGGTGTTGCGGCATTGCTTGGTGGCCTTGGGTTTAAGGGGCAAGGAGTATGGTACCCATTCCTTTCAGATTGGGGCGGCTACACATGCTGCAGCTGGCGGATCTTCAGCGGCGACTATTCAGGCTTTGGGTCACTGGAGGTCAGCCTCCGACAAGTCCTATATTCATTTAGATAAGCTTTAGTTTGCGCCTGTTGCGCTAACCCCAAAACGCTGTTTTACCCATCAGTTTTTGAATGGCTAGTATTCAGGAATTGAGGATGTGAAGTGAATTTTTACATTTTCTTCTGAGGGGGCCTGATTACAATTGGCTTACACTAAGGTCCACGGGAGGTTTTTGGAGTTTTCTCCTTCACTTGGATTCTGGTTTATAGTATGTTATGTTTTTATTACACTATTGTTTATAGGCAATTTTATGATGTTTAGGGTTTCTCTTTTGCAGCTCTCATGGATGCTATGAAGCAGATTTGGCTAGTTGGCCATTCTTATATTTTTTGGGCGGAGAGGCACCCCATGGCTAGTAGGTCATCAGATTTCGTAGGTAACAGGTTGGTTCGTTGGTTAGGTGTCTGTGGCCTGCGCTGGTGTGATTTACTTAGTCTTATTTTTAAACCTGAGCACCAGTGGGGCCACCCCGGCTGGCTGGCCATCCACCTAGGTGGGAAAGATATGGGTCACATGAAGGGCATAGATCTTATACTGAGCATCAAGGTGGACTTGGTCGCTTTGCATTGCCATTGGCCTTAGGTTTGTTTTGTCTGGCCTGAGATTATACCCCATTTTCACTGGAGAGGTGCTGTTGGGTTTTCTGCCATTGAGATCGCTAGGAAGAAAGTCAATTCTGTGATTTCTTTGTTTGTCACTGCCATGGGTGGTGTGTGGGTCAGGCACACAGAGCTGGTTCTACGGAACAGACAGTTTTATAGGGACGATGGCGTCCACCTTTCTCCGTCCGGTACGGGTGTTTTCCTGGAGGGTCTTTTTGGAGCAATAGAGTAGCAGGTAGGATATATTTTATTCTGTTGGGTTTGGATGGCGGCTGCAGTTTTGGTAAAACCTTTGTGGCGGGAAGTTGCTACCAGCCAGCTTTTAAGTTGGGCATAAGTGGTCATTGTGGGGCACCTTCCTTTGGAAAAATGGCGAGTGTGTCCTTCCCCTGTGAGTGGACAATGGTTGTTCCCCTGTTGGATCGTCCATGCTTTGCCAGTGTAAGGAGTGGTGGGTCCTGCACAATGCAGGTTATACAGTTAGGAGGTGGTTATTCAGTCACCTTCTCAGTTTTTGTGGTATAGAATTATTGACTAGAGCTGGTGTTTGGTAGCGCCTTTCTTTTGCCATCCTCCACAATCATAATACAAAATAATACAAAATCAGATCAGCAATTCAATAAATACCAGTTGACCTTTAAATCTAGCAGTTGGTGTCCATGTCTTTATTTGTAGTTTGTTAAGTTAACTTAATTATGTGGTAAAGTGTCATCACAATAAAATAATGGGCACCTTAGATTAGCTGAGGGCTGACTAGTCACAAAGCCATATAAGAGCCCTAATTTTTTGTGAGTTTGTTAAGATGATAGAGTAGTTGCTAGGTAGATTTTGTTGCAGGTTTTTTTTATTATTGGTTACAGGTTTATCTAGTCTGCCTATCAAAGAAGTTGTGTGTGTCGACAGTATAGGGGTATATAGAGTTGAGTCATGTGCTTATGACTTCCTCTTGCCATTTGGAAGTCCCTCCCACCCTCCCTGATCTATTTTTGATTTTGATTTTGGCAGCTCTACAATTTGATAGTCAGCTATTAAAAGCCAGATGGGCAGGAAGTCGCTACCAGCCAGCGGTCAAATTGGGCATAAGTGGTCATTGTGGAGCACCTTTCTTTGGAAAAATGGCGAGTGTGTCCGTCCCCTGCAAGTGCACAATGGTCGTTCCCTTGTGGGATCGTCCATGCTTTGCCATTGTAAGGAGTGGTTGGTCCTGCACAATGCGGGTTATGTAGTTAGGAGGTGGTTGTCCAGTCCCCTCCTCAGTTTTTGTGGTATAGAATTATTGACTAGAGCTGGTGTTTGGTAGCGCCTTTCTTTTGCCATCCTCCACAATCATAATACAAAATCAGGTCAGCAATTCAATAAATACCAGTTGACCTTTAAATCTAGCAGCTGGTGTCCGTGTCTTTATTTGTAGTTTGTTAAGCTAGCTTAATTATATGGTAAAGTGTCATTAAAATAAAATAATGGGCGCCTTATTGCCTATACAAACCTGTCAACAACCTCATCAAATTAATCACAAACCTAGCAATGACATTAAACCAAACCCATCTTGACCTCAGAGTTTAACCCACTTCAGATTTTTGGGTAGCCTTCTGTTAGCCATCCCAAAATGTTTTTTTAAAAAACAGCAAGAAAAACAACTGATAATACTAATTATTAAATGATAAACCAGGAAAAATAAATGTAGAAGATAAAAATATATCTGACATTTAAAATATCCTTTCTATCTGTGCGCTGGAAGAAGAAAAAGTAATGCCAGGAAACGGACTGTGAAGAAATGGCATATGCACACTTTAACAGCACTTGCATAATGGAGGAGTAGGTACTGTAGGTACTATAAAGCACTTGGCCCTGGTGGCATTTACCCATTTATGCTAATAATCAAAGTTCATCAAGTGATAGACCACAATAGCTTATTTTACAAATTCCATCATAACCATGAAAAACAGACAAAGTAATAATATTTAAAACTTCAGGACCTGGATATAAGTACAGAGTTCCATGTCAAAGGGAAACCTGTACATGAATAGAAAAAATACTGGTGGTCATTCCGAGTTGTTCGCTCTGTAATTTTCTTCGCATCGCAGCGATTTTCCGCTTATTGCGCATGCGCAATGTTCACACTGCGACTGCGCCAAGTAAATTTGCTATGAAGATTGGTATTTTACTCACGGCATTACGAGGTTTTTTCTTCGTTCTGGAGATCGTAATGTGATTGACAGGAAGTGGGTGTTTCTGGGCGGAAACTGGCCGTTTTATGGGAGTGTGAAAAAACACTACCGTTTCTGGGAAAAACGCGGGAGTGGCTGGAGAAACGGAGAAGTGTCTGGGCGAACGCTGGGTGTGTTTGTGACGTCACACCAGGAACGACAAGCACTGAACTGATCGCACTGGAAGAGTAAGTCTCGAGCTACTCAGAAACGGCACAGAGACGTCTTTTCGCAATATTGCGAATCTTTAGTTCGCAATTTTGATAAGCTAAGATTCACTCCCAGTAGGCGGCGGCTTAGCGTGTGCAATGCTGCTAAAAGCAGCTTGCGAGCGAACAACTCGGAATCACCCCCACTGAGTACACAAGTAGGACAGGAATGAAAATCTGTTCCAGAACCAGAAGGAAGGATGTTCATTTGATATACATGGTGAAAAACACTCATGGGTAACAGCAGCTAAATAAACATTTTTCCACTTTCCACTGTCTCACCGTATTTTATGCCCCCATTACAGCTTAGAATTTGTTTCCCATCCATTTATAGCTGTTTTGTTTTTGTACAGTTTTTCTTTATGAAAGTTTTTATAAGCATCACCAGCTGATTGCAGATTGTTGCACTCAATTGCCCCAAATTTGTTTATCAATAAAAAATTAAAACCATTGCAGGAAAGTGCAGTAGACATAAATTTCACTGAGTATTCTGAACTCAGTAATGAAATTCCATCAGTTTCTCATTAATGTTATATAAAATGAGCAAAATCTGTTTAGTTCTATTGAGATTTTTGTATTTCTTTTTTAAATGTCAACATTTACATTAAATCTGAAGTGGAATTGAACAGTGAGTCCCTCTCTACCCTCCACATTTCAAATATCATTAACTGTGTCTGCAAAACCTTTAGAGAATCACTCAGTACAAACACAACCTGAATAGAACTTCTAATGGTAATCAAATTCCTGCTGAGAGTTTTTGTTGTAAGAGTTATATGTATCTGGCTGGAATCTCCTGTTTATAACCTAGAGGTTTTTTTTCACCTCTAGATATCATATTGTCGTTACTTCTTCCTCCACTATTATCGTATTTATATTACTACAAGCCATATACGAATGCAGAAAAATGAGGTTCAGCTACATAAATTCAGTTTTTCCTCTACTGTAACTTAAGGCACCTATTGGTCAGAAAGTACTGTAAAAGTATGCACATAGGTTAGCACAACAAGATGGCACTGACAGTAGGTGAGCAGAACATTGATTTTCCTTATGGGTGAAGTTTGGTGCATTGGGTACCACTTGCCAAATGCAGGCTAGCTGCAGTACAACAGATGATCTGATTTTACAGTCAAATTTTAAAACAAAATTATTTTTAGCTAGACAACTGTGGGCACTTAGTGAAGTCATCCTGGCAAAGGGTGCAAATACAGTGGTGTAGCATATACAACTGCACAGGGTCCAAAGCTGAATAAGGCACTAGCTCAGATGTGAGTGAGGAGTGGATCAGGGCCACTCTGACTGTCACAAAGAATACTGACGGTAACAGTCAGAACAGTACCGAACCAGTCCATATCAATAGGCTCCAGGTGCCATAACAAATTATTCTGCCATTTTTCCCCTCATGCCCATTGCTGTGCTTCTTGTGGCTGGCTCCTCACCACCTTATTGTATGTTATGTGAATCAGAGATCTGTTCCTCTCTTCTCCTCTATCCTTTTCTCTTCTCTCCTCCCCTCACATCCCGGTTCTCTTGAGCTTTTTACTGCTCTCCCCCTACCTCTGAGTGTCACATTCATTCAGAAAATGGAATTTTACTGTGACCCACTGCCTCCCCCTATCTCCCTCTGCCTTCTGCTGTTACCTGCTGCCTCCCTGTCACCCTTGCCTCTCCATGTCACTCACTGCTTCTTCCTGTCACCCACTATCTCCTTGTCAACTTCTCCCTACCTTACCCTGTCACCCACTGTCTTCCGTTGTCACTCAGTGCCTTCTGCTGTTACCAATGGCCTTTCGCTGTCTCCCTCTGCCTTTCACTATATCTCTCTGCCTTCCACTGTGTCCCTCTGAATTCCACTGTCATCCTCTGCCTTCTTCTGTCACCCTCTGTTCCTCCCCATCACCCACTATTGCCTTGTCACCCTCTACCTGTAATTCTCTGCCTTCCCCTGTCACACACTGCCTCTTCCAATCACCCAGTTTTTCTTTGTCACCATCTCCTTTCACTCACTGTCTCTCCCTGTCACCCAGTGCCTTTCTTTGTCACTTATTTCATTCTGCTGTTACTTTCTGCTCTCCTTTTCTCCATTTGCCTATTCCTGTCTTCCTCTGTCTTTTGCTTTCAACCTCTGCCTTCTGCTGTAAATCACTGCCTCTCCCTGTCACCCTCTGCCTTCCGCTGTCACCCACTACCTTTTCCCTTCACCTACTATCTCATTTTCACCCTCTGCTTTTCCTGACACACACCACCTCTCCACATTACCCACTATCTTCTTGTCACCTTCTCCCTGTCAAATTGCATATTGCATACAGTAACATGAACATGTGTCCTACTAAGAATAATCCCCATAATTTTGAGTCACAAATCCAGTGAGGATATGGTTTCTAAAGTGTAAATGCCTCTCTATATTCACTGTACAGTATCTTCACTGCCCAACCCTCTGACATTTTTGTGTGTGCATTTTATACAAAAAAATATAATATACATTAGAGATGAGTGGGTTCGGTTCTCTGAGATCCGAACCCCCCTGAACTTTACCTATTTTACACGGTTCCGAGGCAGCCTTGGATCTTGCCCGGTTAACCCAAACGCGCCCGAACGTCATCATCCCGCTGTCGGACTCTCGCAAGATTCGTATTCTATATAAAGAGCCGCGCGTTGCCGCCATTTTCACTCGTGCATTGGAGATTGAACGGAGAGGATGTGGCTGCGTTCTCTCCCTGAAAAGCTCCGTATCTGTGTTCAGTGTGCTGCAAATATCTGTGCTCAGTGTGCTGCAAATATCTGTGCTCAGTGTGCTGCAAATATCTATGTTCTCTGCCTGAAAATGCTCCATATCTGTGCTCAGTGTGCTGCAAATATCTGTGCTCAGTGTGCTGCAATTTGGTGACCAGCAGCATACATATAGTACAGTACAGTAGGCCATTGCTGTATCTTGCAGCTCTGTGTCAAGTATACTATCTCTGTGTTGCATTATTGTGAGCAGTATATAGTAGGACAGTGCAGCATTTTGGTGACCAGCAGTATACATATAGTACAGTACAGTAGGCCATTGCTGTATCTTGCAGCTCTGTGTCAAGTATACTATCCATATCTGTGCTGCATTATTGTGAGCAGTATATAGTAGGACAGTGCAGCATTTTGGTGACCAGCAGTACACATATAGTACAGTACAGTACAGTAGGCCATTGCTGTATCTTGCAGCTCTGTGTCAAGTATACTATCCATATCTGTGCTGCATTATTGTGAGCAGTATATAGTAGGACAGTGCAGCATTGTGGTGACCAGTATACTACAGTACAATAGTCCAGTGCTATTCTTGCTGCTCAGTGTCAGTTCTCCGTAGTATCATCAGTGCTCAGTAAAATCAGTGCTCAGTATAATCAGTGCTTGATCAGTATAATCAGTTCTCAGTATAATCAGTGCGCTGTTAGACGTGCGCCCGTTTTCCGCCATTAGTGCATTGGGATTTAGACAATTGATGAAGTTATTGTGTCCTCGGTACAAAATCCCATCTAGATTCCACTTCACTAGGCAGGCGATAGCGAGATTTTACCAATCAATATCAGTGATTTATAATTAATTATTAATTACAGTGATCTTGCCAAATGATTCCAGTAATTTTGTCATTTTCTTCCAGTGATTTGGACCAATAATACCATTGATTAGAACAAATAATTCCTGTGATTTTATCACTTTCTTCCAGTGATTTGGACCAATAATACGATTTATTAGAACGAATAATTCCTGTGATTTTGTCATTTTCTTCCAGTGATTTGGACCAATAATACCATTGATTAGAACGAATAATTCCTGTGATATTGAGGTGTTTGTGTCGCTTAGCTTAGCCATCCAGTGACCACAGTGCACCTCTTTTTCTCTTTTCTTTGCATCATGTGCTGTTTGGGGAACATTTTTTTAAGTGCCATCCTGTCTGACACTTCCGTATATGTCCAGTGGTACTGCCATTTGATATAATTCCTGACATTACTGCCATATAATTCCAGTGATTTTGTCATTTTCTTCCAGTGATTTGGACCAATAATACCATTGATTAGAACGAATAATTCCTGTGATTTTGTCATTTTCTTCCAGTGATTTGGACCAATAATACCATTGATTAGACCGAATAATTCCTGTGATTTTGTCATTTTCTTCCAGTGATTTGGACCACTAATACCATTGATTAGAACAAATAATTCCTGTGATATTGAGGTGTTTGTGTCGCTTAGCTTAGCCATCCAGCTACCACAGTGCACCTCTTTTTCTCTTTTCTTTGCATCATGTGCTGTTTGGGGACACATTTTTTAAGTGCCATCCTGTCTGACACTGCAGTGCCACTCCTAGATGGGCCAGGTGTTTGTGCCACCCTCTTGGGTCGCTTAGCTTAGTCGTCCAGCGACCTTGGTGCAAATTTTAGGACTAAAAATAGTATTGTGAGGTGTGAGGTGTTCAGAATAGACTGGAAATGAGTGGAAATTGTGGTTATTGAGGTTAATAATACTATAGGATCAAAATTACCCCCAAATACTATGATTTTAGCTGTTTTTGAGGGGTTTTTGAAAAAAAACCACCCGAATCCAAAACACACCCGAATCCGACAAAAAATTTTCAGGGAGGTTTTGCCAAAACGCGTCCGAATCCAAAACACGGCCGCGGTACCGAATCCAAAACCAAAACACAAAACCCGAAAAATGTCCGGTGCACATCTCTAATATACATACAAATACACTGTAATAATAATTTTATTTCCACACCGAAAGGGTCATTTACGAACAATTATATTGTTATTTTTTACCTGCAGTGTGTTTTTTAGTTCTTAGGGTGGATTATTCAGGTTTGTTAGCAAACCAAATAAGTAAGTAATTGGGCAAATCCATATTGTACTACAGGTGGGGCTGATGTAACATGTGCAGAGAGATTTAGATTGGGTTGCATTGTTTCTGTGTATGGTACACTGCAATTTATATTTCAGATTGGACACACCCTGCCCCAATCTAAATCTCTCTACAAATGCTACATCTGCCCCACCTGCAGTGCAACATGGTTTTGCCCAATTGCTTACTGAAATACCAGCTCAGATTAGCAGCTGGACCCAATAAGCTCAACTGTCATTGCTATCAACTGTCATTGCAGCTGCTGTCTCTGGTCTTCCTTTACTGATCTCCGCTGCCTGCTTGGTGACAACATTCACTGACGAACATCATGGAGAACAACTATCCTGGATCAGTTTCCAGCAGTGAAAATAATAGTAAAGAAAAACACAAGGCACTAGAACCAGAACATAAAGAAGGTTTAGTAACAATAAAGAGTGAAGGACATTTATGATAAATCCTCTGACTGTTATAAGATTTCTACAGTGACTGGCTCATGCTTTGTGTCTCGCTTTACACTGTCAGCTATCATTCCAACAGTGACCCACCGATAGCTGCACAGAATTGCCAGTCATCAATGATTCTTACAGTATTAGCTCCTAGTAATGCTTCTGACTTACAAATAGCCACACACTTCCCCTGTCAGCATTTATTATACCACTGTCTTGTGTATGAAGTCTTCCTCACACCTCTAATGTAAGCTTACTAGGGCAGGACTGTCTTTATCTTCTGTTTCCTGTCTTTGTCATATTACAGTGTCATGATCCAACCAATTTACAGCACTGCATAATATGTCAATGCTTTATAAATAAAGTATACTACTACTACTACTACTACTACTACTACTACTACTACTACTACTACTACTACTACTACTACTACTATAACAACAACAACAACTACTACTACTACTACTACTACTGCTACTACTGCTGCTACTACTACTACTACTACTACTACTACTACTAATAATAATAATAATAATGGTAAACTGCACCTAGAAATTTGCTCTAATGCTTAAATCCTAGATATGTGCCTCATAATGATTGGTATGAATATGGATTTAAATTTGGAATTAAATATCCTTATTATGCATTGCACAGTAGCACATATTTTGTCCTATATTCTGGATGAAGTGTCTTATGTAATTATTATTTTCCTATGCATACAAACAACTACATAATACTATTTATTTTGTTATACAGGTTGGCTATACTGCAAATAAACTTCCCCTACCTGCACGTCTCACATTCCCCTTTCTATACTCCAAAATATCTAAACCTTATACACTAACCACAATACACCTGCACCTTTGCATCCATCCCACACACTCAGAAGCTAGTAAATAATAAATGCACTAAACAATATATATATATTGTAGATACTTAGAATGGCTTGGCCATAAGTTTGTTGGTGCACATAGTTGGTTATGTTGGACCAGGATCTGAATTTATCACATAGCACCCGGCAGCACAAGCGCCACCTGCGAACTACCTTAGGACATACCCGACACTCAACTTTCTAGCCACAGTACCCTCTTTATGACATTATGACTTCAGACATGTAGCTGGCAGGGCAGCAGTGCAGGCCAGGATACATTTGTGCCCTGCCATGGCTTTGGTCTATGTATATGCCAAGGGCCTCAGATGCTGGTGATAAAGGACAACAAATAAATTATACAGTGCTTGAAATTGCTTTATTTTTGTTGTCAGACTTAAATATAGTCAAATAAATGATGAATCTATCTTTATATTACTCATAGTATATATGATTTCGCTAGATATATACAATATGCCATGGATCCTTAGATTACAGCTAGAACTGGTTGTCTTGAGAAATGGTTTTGTCAATGTTAATTTCACATGCATCAAATGTTCATTGATGTAACCCCACTAATAACCTCTTGCCACTTTTATTAGTATTACTCTACCGTTTCAGAGAACTGTATGATTTATATGCTCTCAAATCATATATATTGATCATCTCTCCTAACAATTACTGCATCAATTTTTTTACAGAGATTTTTTTTATTAAGATGTTTTCCTCTTTAACCATGTTATGTAACAGTAATTACACTGGAAAATTGCATAAATTAAATTGGTATTAAATTACACATAATTTATGTAGATACTGCACAATAATAGATGTTAATTACATATAATTAATGTGTATGTTGCAACGACATTAGATTTGCTAGATAAATATCTCCCTCCCTAGGTTTTCAACACTTTAGGTATGGGGCAGTAGAAAATTAATGTGAAAAGTGAAAATAGATATCTAAATATCATATACTGTACCAGTGGTTGAACTTGTAAATAGTGGACTCAGGTAAACAAACAAAATTTGGGTCCCCTTCCTCCACCCCAACTCAAGTTCCCAATATGCCATATGGCAGTGGGTGGCAGGAGGAGGCAGAGGTTCACATAGAAAGGCAGAGGGTGACAACGGACAGGGCCTTCATCAGGGGGTTACTGGGGGGGCACAGCTGTTCTGGGTCCTGCCTTTCTGACAGAGGGGGAGGGCCTGATCCACTCATACCGCCATCTGTCTGTCCGCCACTTTAACCCTGCCGCCGTTAATCCCCGTCGGTCCCCATCCGCCCGCAGCAATATATTGAAAACGTCCCTCCCAAAATGTCCGTTTCCTTAGAGGAAACAGTTGTTACAGATACTAGAGGAGGCCTCCTCTAGTATCTTTAATAACTGTCTCCTCTGAGGTAGTGGCCATCTTGGGAGGGACATTTTCAATAGTTTAAAGCAAGCAGGGGTAAGCAGCGGCCCCCACCAGGATGGCAGACCTGCAACAGTGGTGGCAGCAGTGGCCTTGGGGGGGGGGGGGGAATCCCCTGACAACGAGACGAACCCATGACAATGAACAGGTACTGGGCATAATCTGATGACAAGGGCATTATTATATGAGGCATAATATGGTGTTAGGGGCATTACTGTTGGGACTTAATATGGTGCAACGAGTATAATTTGGCGTTGCTCCATATGTGCCATTATTCTTTGGAAAAAAAAAAGTACTATACTTATTTATTTTTTATTTCATTTTTTTGTATACACATATTTGTTTTTATTTATTTTTTTATTTTTTTGGGGGGATGGGAATTGCCTATTTTGTCAGTCCCGGGCCCCACAATTTCTGATGGCAGCCATGATAACAGAAGGCAATGAGAGCAGCGGTGGCTCCTACCTTTTTTAGGTAGGGGGGCTGCCATGAGGACTGTGTCCCGGGTCCCGGCGCCTGCTCAATTGAGCTGACAGGCACTGGGACTCGCTGCATGCGCATAAGCGGTGGCTTCAGTGCACATGCACAAACACCTGTTTCTATAGAGTGCATTAGCTTCAGTCCTTAGTCGCAGCCTGGTTTGGCAGTCCCAATGGACTGCCTGTCCTGCTGGTGACTGGCAGGTATGACTTCCTATAGGAAGTCACTTCCAGTGACAGTGAATCCAGTGCAGTCTCACGGACTGCACCTGGCTCACTGAGCTGGGTGGAGTCCTGCAGCCCATAGGTAGAATACGCCACTTAATGGGAGGCAGAGGGTGACAACGGAATGCAGCATGAGGCAGAGGGTGACAGGTAGAAATAGTGAGTGACAGGGGTACAATTACAATGTTGCATGGTGCAGATAACGGGACATGTACATTGGTGGGAGCAGGAACACAGCGGCCTCTGCTCTGTCTGTGACAGGGCTATGCCCTCTGTGCTTTCCTCAGTTTTGCACCCTGTCAGGCAGACTCTGACAGTGTCAGTTACACTGAGTGTGAGCTGCCCATAATTCACAGACAGCAGTGAATCAGAAATAATGTACAGCTGTCTGTTACTTAGAGGGAATAAGTGGCTGTGATCATCAGCGCTGATAGGTAGCAGGACTTCTCTATCAGTCCAGCACACACAAGGTCAGCCCTGCTTACCAAAGGGGCGGGTCCCTCAGGTGGTGGAGCCCACTCTGCTCTCTTCACTGAGCCATTCATCCGACATTGCTCATAGTTGCTTAAAAGAAAACAAAATAATTTGTCCTGTGCGAGGAGCTTAATAGCTTTTATAAAATTATTGTAAATCAATGCACAATAATTTTAAATTCGAAACCATTAATTTACATTTGTTTTCTCAAGTCATCTCTAGATGGTAGCAGAGAAAGAGTAAGGGGCACACTGTATGTATCAAAGCTTGCTGTCATCATTCCCAAATGGTTAGATTGACATTAACCTGTACTATGGGGTTTGACTAATCCCAGTACAGAGGCACATGCTTGCTGGTGGTGATAACCAGGGTCCCCCATAAGGAGGTTTGAGCTAAGCTGCACCCAGCACAAAGGTCGCAACCTTCTGACTGGATTTCCTAATATGGGAGCTGATACACACTGGAAAAACTGGATGACAGAGTGAGACTGGATGATGGACTGGATGTGTAGGATACAAATATAGATAGAAAAATGGAAACAGCCTTACGCTTTTTACTTCTCCTTTAGCAGCAAGTAATTAGCATGAAAAGCACACCCACAGGCTTATGAAATCACACAAAACTAAAGGAAATATGCTAAAAAACCCACGCTAGAGTAGACAGATAAATAACAATCAGGGTGGAGTATGTAGATGATTTGATTCAATTGGTGACAGGTTCTATTCATTCCCAAATTGGTGATGTCCTCATCTTTCCCTGATAGATAGACCCCTAACGGCCGTATTCACGGGCCGATTTGGGGAGAGATGTGTGCTGAGCGGTTCGCTCAGCACACATCTCTCCACCCGCTCAGCACAGCGCGATGTATGCTGAGCGTGCGGGGGGAGACGGGGGGGGGGGGGGCGCTCATTTCACCCAGCGGGTGAAGTGAGTGACCTGCTAGATTGGCCTGCATGTAGGCCAATCTAGCATCAGCGATAGCGATGCGTGGGGCTGCGCATCGCTATCGCTGTGAGGGGTACACACGGAGTGATCGCTGCTTAAAATCTAAGCAATTTAGTCAGATTACTTAGCTTTTAAGCAGCGATCGCTCCGTGAGTACCCCCCTTTACACTCCTCTTCTATCTCGAATGCATGTAAAGGTATCTTTGCAAATGGAACACACTTACATGTATATTCTGTCTCGCATGCACCTCAAGGTATCTTTAGGTTCTCCCTTCAAGGACGTGTGATGTACACAGCTCCACCAGGTATGTATCCAAAAGTAATCTAATGATAAAAAGGTATTCCTTCCAACAAAATGTGGCAGTTCACAAAAAGTATAACAATAATGTATAAAAGATATAGCCCAAGTAAAAGCCGGATACCGAATAAAAGTCTTTACGGAGAGGAACCTGCACGAGTCCCCACTGCAGTCTTGGAACCTCCGGTGCTGGTGATGAGAATGATCCTCAATCCTTTCGGTGCTTCCCCAGCTTTGCAATGGACGGCTTCAACGCGTTTCAGGGATCCTATCCCCTTTGTCAAGAAGTGCAGTCTAGCCAAGCGACTGTGGATTTTATCCCCATAGGAAAGTTCTCACATGATCCTCTATTTCCAATTAAAACAGAGGTAGTTGACACACCCTCTTTTTCTAACTCTAAACGCTTAATATAGATACATAAAAAAGTGGTTTAGCTGTCATCCAGAGCCAGGTTGTTAAAATATATATGTATAAAAAATCAGAAATGTAAATGTTGGAACTTCTCACCAATGAATTACCAATTAGTAGCAGTTCCGACTCATCTGGACTATATAATTAATGCCCTTCATTTCTAGATGTAGATCTCCTTCTTATATATTCACTATTCCTAAAGCAAGATCTGATGCCCGTATCTTATACCCCTTTTCCACTAGCTCAAAAAACACGGGTAAATGCACGGGGGCGCGCATTTACCCATATTTTTTGCAAGTGGAAAAGGGTCCCCCCGTAAAAACCCGGATCAAGTGACCCCTGAATCCTACCCGGGTAAATACCTGGGTAGGACGCAGGAATAATCCGGGTAGGGTTGTAGTGTAAATGGGAGCCATGTCAATGCGACACGGCTCCCGTTTACACTATATGGAAGGGCGGCACTGGGAGATCATGTGATCTCCCAGCGCCGCCCAGCGCCACCCCTACCGCATCACTAGCAGCGTCACCAACCCGGCAATATGCCAGGTTTGTGACTGCTGATGGGAAAGGGGGCTGAGCATGGGCCGCAGCCGGGTAGCACCCATGTCAGGCTCCCGGCTGCGACTCGTGCTCATAGGTGGAAAAGGGGTATTACATAGTTATGTGTAAAAACCACTGTCTCTGAACTCCGCTTAACAACTTTAGCCGCACAGTGATTATTATATTTAAAGCCAAATCACATTTAAAATACATAAGCTGTTTGCACGTTCTTCCGAGTGGGACCCTCAATGTATAGATCAATATACTATTTATCAATATCTATTCAATTCTTTCTTTCACTAGAAGTCCGGTGTCACGTGGTCAAAAAAGGATCAATAAACAAGCTATAAATAACAGCCTGAAAACAGAGAGGATTTCAATTGTTTATCTAAAAAGTCCCAATGAAAGACTGGTCACACATAACTAAAAGAGACCAGTGGACAGGCTGTATTTAGCGGTCTAAAACTGAGGGGCATTTCAATCCCTTCTTTAGAATACCAGAATATTATCTATGAATGCCCATTCTGTTCTTTCATTCAATAAAGGTCCGATATCACGTGACCAGAAAGAACCAATAGGCGGCTTAAAACTAAAAAAAAAGGCAGCACGGATGGTGTACTGGTTAGCATTACTGCCTCACAGCACTGAGGTCATGGGTTCGATTCCCACCATGGCCCTAACTGTGTGGAGTTTGTAGATTCTCCCCCTGCTTGCGTGGGTTTCCTCCGGGTTCTCTGGTTTCCTCCCACAATCCAAAAATATACTGGTAGGTCAATTGGCTCCTAACAAAATTAACCCTAGCATGAATGTGTGTGCGTGTACATGTGGTAGGGAACATAGATTGTAAGCTCCACTGGGGCAGGGACTGATGTGAATGGACAAATATTCTCTGTAAAGTGCTGCGGAATATGTGTGCGCTATATAAATAACTGGTAATAATAATAATAATAAATAATAAAACTGAAGGGCATTTTAATCACTTCTCAGAGAGGTCCCATTGAAAGAACGTATCTCAATACACCAAAAAAAGATACAATGTAAATCACACTACACACACTGAAAATGCTAATACAATGTATGAAACCATATTCCGCGGGTTTAGAAAAAATGTTTGAAGTATATTTCAGTTATTTTTAGAGGTATCCCAGTCCATTATTCATAATGAGGTCCATATTTGTTCCATAAGGAATAAAAGAAAATTGAAAGACACACGTAAAAAGATAGGTATAAGATTAATAGGAAAAACAAATTGGTCCTGTCCAATAGAAACATGTTAGTATATATTTGAATATCATCATAAAAACCACTATGTCTCAAATCCATGTTTTACCCATTCGGGGTCAGTGTTTTTAGTTGATAGATTGTTTGCATCTCCAGTTTAGCTAGGGATTCTTCTAAACTCTTTATCCTCCAGCTACTTTTGGCAACCTTTATTCCACAAAAACTTATAAGATGTTTTATATCACAGTTATGCACGTTTTTGAAATATATAGACACATTATGTTGGTCTAAGTCTTTTTTTATGTTCCTGACGTGTTCGTTCATGTGTTCTTTTACCATGCATCCTGTTCATCCTACATACTGAATCCTGCACTTGCATTCCAATAGATATACAACATTTTTACTCCCGCAGGTAATAAAATCCTTAATAGGAAATTATCTTTTTGTTTGATTCGATGTAAAGTGGGTCATTTTATTGTCTGTTTTACATTGTTTACACATACTACATGTTCCACAATGAAAGAAACCTTTAGATAGAACCCTAGTTTTTATTGTATCTATTGGAAGTGCGCTTTTAACCAACATGTTCTTTAAATTATCTGATTTCCTATAGACAAATGTAGGTTTATTGGTAATATGACTTTGTAATAGAGGATCTTTGATTAAAATACCCCAATGCTTTTTAATAATCTTCTCTATTTGCCTGTGTTGAGCAGTATATTTGGTAATGAACATTACTTCTGAATTCTGTATCTATTACTTTATGTTTATTCTTCAAAGTAGATTCTCTGTCCATTTCATAACTTATTTGACATGCTTTATGTATCACCTCCGGATTGTAACCCTTTTCTTGGAAATTTCTTTCCATTACATCTGCTTGTTTGTTAAACTAATCAATGTGGGTGCAATTCCTACGAAGATGTTGAAACTGACTCCTTGGAATGCTTTTGACCCAATTTGCTATCATAGTTAATATATGCATTGCAATCCATTGGTTTTGCATAATTTTCAGTGTATATCATTTCACCTTCTGGATATATTCTCAGGTCTAAAAAATTTACATCTGCTGTACTCATCTGAAATGTAAATTCAAATCTCCTATTGTTGGAATTTAAATATGTACAATACAGGTCCAAAGTGGGTCTATCCCCATCCCATATAAAAAGCACATCATCTATGTACCTTGTCCAGAGAACTAAGTTGGCACCCCATTGGTGACCAGTCCATACTGACTGGTCTTCCCATTGTGCCATAAACAAGTTTGCATAACTTGGTGCCAACCTAGTGCCCACCGCTGTCCCAAGGAGTTGCAAGTAAAATAGACCCTCATATATAAAAAAAATATTTTGCAAGATTAGTGAAATTCCCTTCATAATAAAATGTTTTTCTGTTTCCTCTAAATCTGCCTTAGTAATATGATATTCAATTGTCTC
Source organism: Pseudophryne corroboree (assembly GCF_028390025.1). NCBI lineage: Eukaryota > Metazoa > Chordata > Amphibia > Anura > Myobatrachidae > Pseudophryne > Pseudophryne corroboree. Next base: position 164,267,482 of record NC_086452.1, read on the forward strand.
AATGCCCAAATTATGATCTATGATTGAATAAAGTGATTTAACATCTGCAGTAACAAGCCAATATTGGGACTTCCATTTGATCTGACTTAATTTATTAATTACAGCAATCGTATCTTTAAGACAAGACTGTGTCTTTTCTACTAGTGGTTGAATCTTATGGTCTAACAATTCAGACAAATTTGAGGTGATAAAGTTAATACCTGCCACTATCGGTCGTCCAGGTGGTTTATCCAAACTCTTATGTACTTTAGATAATAATTATTAAACTGGAATCGATGGATTATCCAGTCTCATATACATTTTCTCTTCCATTGTAATGGTGTTGTTCGTCATGTGTAACTCCCCCCAAAAAAATCTTTTTTTTCTGGACATTTATGGAGGGAACTCTTCTTAGTTTCTTAAATGTCATACCGTCTGTCAATTGTCGTACAATTTCCGTGTGGTAGTCATCCCTATTTAATATTTCTACCCCTCCACCCTTATCCACGGGCTTAATCACGATTTTATCATTGTTTTTTTAAATCCTTAATTGCTTTTCTCTGAGCAACTGAAAGGTTAGTATTTTTAGGAGGTTTAAAATTGATTTTCTCCAAATCCTCCTTAACTAAATGCTCAAATGTCTCAACAAAGTATAATTTTTTGTGTTTAGGGAAAAAAGTTGACTTTTTCTTAAAAAAACTGTATACTTTCTAAGGGAGCATCACAAATGAGGCCATTTTTCTCTGAGAGGAAGCGTATGAGAACTAGTTTTCTCACAAACTTTTGTAAATCTACATATACTTCAAAGTTGTTAATTCTACTCGTTGGAGCAAATTTTAAACCTTTTTCTAAGGGTGATTGCTCATCTTTAGTTAATGTGTAATCACTCAGATTGTATATTCTGGTTTTACTTTGTGTTGAATCTGTAATGCAGGTGGATTCATTGTCATCTGCCTTCGGTTCTACTATATTTGTTGAATTATTTCTGTTTTTATACTTACGACGCTTCTTTTTTGAGAACCCCAATTTTTGTCCCGCCCTACATCCTCTTTTTTGTTTGATCTTATGTCTTACGGATGCCTCTCTGATCTTGAACACCTTCTTAAAAAATGTGAGTCATGATTTTTATAATTTGTACCATTCTTTGGTATCTGTGTATTTTTTGTATGTTCTCTCGGGGAGAATCTTCTATTCACATCGTTTAAATTTTCCCCATATGAAGGGGATTCGTATCTCTCCCTCATGGAATAGTTTGAACTTTTATAACCCTGTTGTCTATCATTATAATAAGTTATTTGGATACGTTGTCTATATGTTGTTGAAGGGGAATTATCTCTATTATATCTATAGGGATTCCTTTGTCTGTCTGGTTTACCTTTTTGGCTATCCTGGGGCTGTATATCCTTATTTTGCCTCAACTCCCTATAGTGAGACGTGGATGATACAAAACTTTCTTCCTCTGTTTTATTTATAAGATTATTCCGTTGGTAGACATTATTTTCAGGATAATCCTTTTAATCCCTATTGTACTTTTTGTGTTTTTTATTTCTTAATTCCCTCTCATTTTTTTCCACTTTATAACTGGTTCTCTTTTCTAATATTTTACATTCTTTCTGGTCTATATATGGTCTTATTAAAGTTTCCATAGTTTCTATTTCCCGTTCTATCATGCTGAGTGTATCCTTTCTCTCTCCAATTATCAACTACATTAATTTAAATGAGCATGCATCTAGAATTTTAAACCATTCTAATTTAAACTTTTCAGTTTCCCCCTCAAAAGAAGGAATTTTATTTAGCCTGAGACTTTGGGGGATCAAATTGTCTTTCATATATTGTTCTAAGGTGGCTATTTCCCACCATATATTGCCTCCCCTTATTAAATGTTTCTCAATTCTACGTATTGCACTTTCCAGATCATAGTCCTTTAAATCAACATTACATTCATCTGTATCAAACAGGTTATTTAATAGGTCTCTTCTAGTTTTCCTATGTCTGAACATTATTATGTTCAAAAACTAGAAGATGTACAGTAAATTAAAGTGATCCATTTTGAGGCTTTATTTTCATTTGCAAAGGTTCCTTTACATGCATTCGTGATAGAAGTGGAATCTAAGGGGTTTATTTACTGAAGTCCCGATTTTGTACAAATTAGTTTTTTTTTCCAAAGTGTCAACACGGGAAATTACTAAGTACAAATCTCGGCAGTGTTGGGGCTATTCGTAATGGTTTTCACGGCAGAGATCAGAAATACGAATGAACAGACCATCGGTCAAATGTGGCTGTTTGTTGATACAACACGGTAATTTACTATTCATTCGTATTTGGATGTTTGTCCGTGAATGCTCAATTGCGGTCGTATTTCTTTGCAATTCGTAAAAAAAAAACAGCAGCAAAAAAATAGACCTGCTTTTTCCTGGCGTGTTTACATGTGTGGCAACTTCAACATCAGTCACACCTGAATTAGGATGCCTATAAAAGTACCCTAGACCCATTTCAATCATCCCTCACTCAGAAATGGCTGCTGGACTATGGTGCAGTGATGTTTTGTGTGCTGTGGGATTCCTGAGACTCAGACATCAGCCTGGAAGAAACCAGGGCCAGGAAACTGAACATGATCAGCAGGTTGTACAGGTGCCACAGAGGCTGCACAGGCCTCATTTTTTTAAGGTCATACAGATGTTCCGTCTGAATCGATCAAACATTTTCCATCTGTATGACCTTGTCAAACTGGACCTTGACCCTGAGACAGCACGCTCTCGCCCTGTCTCAGGCCTGCACTAACTCCTGGCTGTGTTGCACTTTATGGCTACTGGTAGCTTTCAGGCTGTGTCTGGTGATGTCATTGGGATCTCACAGCCCTCTTTTTCCAGAATCCTAACACAGGTGACGTGTACCAAACATCCTCATCTGTTATATTTTTGTTGTAGTAATGTCAGTACACAGTGATGATATTATGTAATTTAATCTTAGTACCCTTTTCCCCCCAAATATACACACAGGTGTTGGATGCTTTGCAGCCCCACATCGATGGCTCAATCTGCTTCCCTACCCAGGAGTCTCAGTGGCATGCCATCAGGGTAGCTTTCTATGGCCTTGCTGGCATGCCCAATGTGCTGGGAGCCATAGATTGCACACACATTCAGCTGAGACCACCTAGGGGCAGGCAGCATATATATACCAATAGACATCTTGACCACTCTACAAATGTCCAGGTGGTTTGTGATGCAAAACTCAAAATCATGAGTTTTGTTGCTGGTTACCCTGGTGGCTGCCATGACTCCTTCATCCTCAGTCAGTTATCCCTCTTTGATAAATCTGAGGATGGACAAATGCCAGATGGA